>NW_028220459.1:0-2095 GCF_045865225.1 Trachurus japonicus | reverse complement strand
TAAGTTTAACCTGTTGTCGCTCCAACGGCCCGCCCACGGGCCCCCGGGGGGGTTTTAAACAGGGAGGTGTCATAGAGGATGTCACCAGTCACTTGAAATAGTCATGCCACATATCGTTGGAAAGCTAAAACTCTTGTGATTAAAGATATGCCGACCATCCCTAAATATAATCATCACAGCAACACTCGAATCAGACTATAAACATGCTAACAAAGTTCGTAAAAAGCCGATATAACTCACGATTTGTGTCAGGGCAGGCTCAGGATCACAGGGTTTCCCCACAAACTTGGTGTCATTACATTCAGAAAAGTCCAGTAAATCCAATCCAGTAAAGTATTTAGTCCAAAACACACGGTTGTACCGGTAGATAACCTCATCCCGCTGCTGCATCTTATGAAATTACGCATTGTATATCCAGTAAATCCGTTTATTTCTCCTCATAAGTCCGGCGTTTACATGAAAACAATGTTTATTTCACTTCACAAAATGGCGCTGCACTCTGACCTTTCGTTTGACAGCTCACTCGACCAATCACAAGCTCCCTGTCCCCGGCTGCCGCCTGCAATAGCGAATGAGTGGCTGTGTCTGTATGAGGAACATCCCCTTCCGACAGCGCTGAATGGCTTCAGCCAATAGGAACCGATCCCGATGGCACTGATGCATTGAATAGCCAATGAAATTCCGAAAAAAACGATGTGCTGCATTCACGGTCCCTGGGAAAAGGCAGCACTGCCATTTCCATGCGTAACTGTGCAAATGCTGCACTTTGGCGCATGTATTGTTTCTCAATGGCAATTTTAGGAAAACGCCTAGATATACACTTAGAAAAACATGTGTAAAATACTAATTTTTAGCAGGATTGTTATCAAATTTGAACTGGGGCCAGGTAAGGCTTCATGCTGTGGTCCCATTGTGTTTTCCAGCTAAAATTCTCAGCTACACTCATCTTCAGGCATCTGATTGCAACAAAAAAATTCAGGCGGGAATAAAAACATTCTAATTCAGTGTGTTCCAACTTAGATTACTCAATGATAATAGCACTTATAGTGATTATTTCAGTTTGGGGAAAAACTTCAGAGTGTTACCTTTCAAAAGAGACCAAGCCCATCCATATTCTCCAAACAGTTCAAGAACAGCATTCAATTTACTTTGGGTACGCCTTGGATAGGCGAATATTACAGAATTTAAAGAAATAAAAATGTTTAGATTTCTAAAAAAAAAAAGTTTAAAATTTTCCCCAAAAAAGTGGTAAAATTTCTTCAAAAAAAAGAAAAAAGAAAAGATTTTTTTTTTCTAGAAGAAACTGGAAAAAAAAATCTTTAAAAAAAGTTTTTAAAAAATCCAGAAAAAGTGGTAAAAAAAAAAGAAAAAGAAAAAGAATTATAGAAAAAAGTGGTAAAATTTCAAGAAAAAGTTGGAGATCCCCTTGAAACCTCTCCTAGGGGTCCTTGGACCCCACTTTGGGAACCACTGCTATAGACAACCAGGCTTTATGGATAATGTATCCTACTTATCATGGAAAAACATACATGTTTGTGTGGGTTAGAAATATGAATATATGAAAGAGTTCAAACTCTTTTTCCACATGTGCAGATATTGAATCGGCCCTTAGTCTCTCCTTCTCCTTCCTCTTCTTCTTTATTCTCCCTCTGATGGGATGGAGCTGGACTCAAACTGATCCTGAAGCAGCTCCTCTGCTCCTGACCTGTCGTGGTGGGCGTGTCCTCGCTCAGCAGGAGGAGGAAGTTCATGAAGACGGAGGAGAGAGAAAAACGAGCAGGACGGCCCTTTAATTACACAGAGACTCACTGCTGCTGTCAGGACAAAGAGCAGGTGTTAGTCTGGTCCCTATATACTTTTCTCTGCTGGTTGTTTCTCTCTCTCTCTCAGCAGCACACACACACACACACACACACACAGAAACACACACTGCTGAGCACAGTGGAGAGTAGTTAGTATTTGTTTTCACCGCTGCGTAGCCTGAGTAGGTGGCGGTGAGTCTGATGGTCACTCAGCGCTCGGCGAGGACACAATGTTCCCACCGAGAACAAAACAAGTGACCCTGTCGTTTTCAGGAGAAAGTCCGGGTCCAGCT
>NW_028220458.1:0-18571 GCF_045865225.1 Trachurus japonicus | reverse complement strand
TATAGCTGCTGCGCAGCGATGGGTCGGGTCCGGGCTACTTTTGGGCAAATTTAGGCAATTCTGAGCAACAAACAGAAGAATAGGAAGACAAGACAGTTGACCTTATAATGTTCAATTTGCATCAGTTGAGGATTGAACCCACAACCTCGGGAACCAAAGACCATTGTCTATCGCACTGAGCTAATTGACAAGAGGCAGTTCAACAGTGGCTTCACAAATTGAGTAAACCATTCACTGTCGTGCAGGCAGATTTGAAACCACAGTAAAAATAAAAATCAGTTTTTGAGGTAAAATTCTGATATGTATTTGTCAAACATCTACTATGAATCTAAGATGTTAGGAGCCTTCGCACATGGTCCAGTCCAAGCTATTTGGATTTTTAAATTTAGAGGCTTTCTGTGACGCGATAATTAGGACAATTGTCTTGTGTTTCGTGTTGAGGACAACTGACATTTTGACCTGTCATCATCATCACCCTTGCTGGGTCTCGAACTCACAACCTCTGACACCAAGAACCAGCTCCTAACTCGCTGAGCTAATTGGCTGGTAGTGAAATTTGCTGTGTAGCTTCATTTATCCACTCAGGTGAGTCAGTGCCCGGGCAGCTGTTGTGAACGCAGATTTCAAAAAGTCAGAAATTCTATTATCTAAACAAAAATCTGTTAATACATAAGACAGAAAAACAGCTTGAGGACATCTGACATTTTGATCTGTCATCATCATCATGACCCTTGCTGGGTCTCGAACCCACAGCCTCTGACACGAAGAACCAGCTCCTAACTCACTGAGCTAATTAGCTGGTAGTGAGACCTGCTGTGTAGCTTCATTTATCCACTCAGGTGAGTCAGTGCCCGGGCAGCTGTTGTGATGAAATGGTCAAAATTTCAGAAATTCAGTCATCTAAACAAAAATCTGATAATACATAAATTGCATCTTGACAGCATGGAAATGTTGGTGATTTGTTTTTCATGATAAGTGTTTTGCTTCATAAGAGAAAATATGATGTTTATAAATTCCACTCTCACATTGACTGCAGTTGTTCCCATGAGAGCAGAATTCAAAATGTTCTCAAAAATTCAGTTTTTGAATTAAAATTCTGATATTTGCTAAACTTCATCAACCATGACTCCAGAATATTGTCATTTTTTTTCAGGAAGTTTGAAAATGTATTTAGCAAGAATTTGATGGTATATGTTTACAGTACTGTTTACAGTCAAACGTTTTCATGCACTGTTGGCTCAATTTTTGTTTAATCAAAAATCCGAGAAACAAGTTTTGTGGAGGACGGTCTGGAGATGCTCTGTAGCAAGTTTGGTGTCAATTGAGCAAAAATTGTGGGAGGAGATACATTTTAAAAGTTTTACAGTTATTGAAAAAAACAGAGTGATGGACTTCATAATTTGTAATAAGTTTAAGTGGACAAAAGTTTCAGCAGTATTGAGGCTACATTGTGGTGAAGTTTCAACACTGTAGCATCTACCGTTGGTTTGGTAGGAATTTTTAAAGTTTTTAAATTTAAACGCTTATTGTGCCCCCCCTAGGAGGGGGGGGCACATGTCCTTGGAGTTGAGTGAATCTGGCATGGGTTTGGATGTTTCTGTGAAGTTTGGTGAGTTTTCGCCCATGGGAAGTATGACTTCCTTGGAAGAAGAAAGAAAGAAAGAAAGAAAGAAGAAGAAGAAGATTATAGCTGCTGCGCAGCGATGGGTCGGGTCCGGGCTACTTTTGGGCATATTTACCCCCAATTCCAATCCGCCCCCTAAAGACTCAAGCCCTGAACCCTCACTGACTAAAGTGACGTCAGCTCTAAGTGACAGAGTGTGAGAGTCTGTGAGGGTCCAGATGCTGTAAACATGAATGGAACAGCACTTACACACTCTCACCACACGTTACCTTGACAACAAAATGTTTTTAACTCCGCCCTTGGACCGATACATTTACTGTAATTTCAATACGCACAAGGTGTGTGAGGGAGGCGGACTCAAAACAAAATATTCCTGGATCAGATCTGATCAAATCATCATCAATAATCACAAACTGCACGTTAACACTGACAGTAAACTTCTTCTTTTCTTTTTATGTAGGCTATTCCTTTTTTTGGCTCCTGTCCATTAACAATAAAGAGACTGGCGGAGCTCTCTCTGACTACTCATGTTAATTTCTTTTTGTTTTAACACTTGCGTTCCGACGGCATCCCATGTGTTATGGTTTGACTTCACAACGCTATGAACTGTGGGTAATTCCCCTACCCAAAGTCAGCATCGGTGCTGACTTACGGTAAGGGGGCAGTAAGGGCTCATTCACTGACTCACTGACTTGATGATCTGACAATGGAACAGCCCTCACACACTCACGGACTTCCCGTGAACGCGCCTCTAAGTCAGTGAGTCTGTGAGGGGTCGGATTGGAACTGGGCCTTAGGCAATTCTGAGCAACAAACAGGAGAATAGGAAGACAAGACAGTTGTCCTTATAGTGTCCAATTTGCATCAGTTGAGGATTGAACCCACAACCTCGGGAACCAAAGACTGTTGTCTATCGCACTGAGCTAATTGACAAGTGGCAGTTCAACAGTGGCTTCACAAATTGAGTAAGCCATTCACTGTCTTGTAGGCAGAAAAAGAAAAATCAGTTTTTGAGGTAAAATAATGATATGTATTTGTCAAACATCTACTATGAGCCTAAGATGTTAGGAGCCTTCGCAGATGGTCCAGTCCAAGCTATTTGGATTTTTAAATTTAGAAGCTTGCTGTGATGCCACCATTAGGACAATTGTCTTGTGTTTCGTGTTGAGGACATTTGACATTTTGATTTGTCATCATCATCATCCTGGCTGGGTCTTGAACTCACAACCTCTGACACCAAGAACCAGCGCTTAACTCAGTGAGCTAATTATCTGAAGTGAGACATGGTGTGTGTCTTCTCAAATAGACTCAGGGAGTCAGTGTCCGGGCAGCTGTTGTGGACGCAGATTTCTGTTATCTAAACAAAAATCTGTTAATACATAAATTGCATTTAGACAGCAAAATAGCTTGAGGACATCTGCCATTTCAAATTGTCATCATCATCATCTTCTCCCTCGCTGGGTCTCGAACTCACAATCTCTGACACCGAGAACCAGCTCCTAACTCACTGAGCTAATTGGCTGGTACTGAGACCTGCTGTGTAGCTTCATTTATCCACTCAGGTGAGCCAGTGCCCGGGCAGCTGTTGTGATGAAATGGTCAAAATGTCAATAATTCAGTCATCTAAACAAAAATCTGATAATACATAAATTGCATCTTGACAGCATGGAAATGTTGGTGATTTGTTTTTAATGATAAGTGTTTTGCTTCATAAGAGAAAATATGATGTTTATAAATTCCAGTCTCACATTGACTGCAGTTGTTCCCATGAGAGCAGAATTCAAAATGTTCTAGAAAATTCAGTTTTTGAATTAAAATTCTGATATTTGCCAAACTTCATCAACCATGACTCCAGAATATTCTCATTTTTTTTCAGGAAGTTTGAAAATGTATTTAGCAAGAATTTGATGGTATATGTTTATAGTACTGTTTACAGTCAAACGTTTTCATGCACTGTAGGCTCAATTTTTGCTTAATCAAAAATCCGAGAAACAAGTTTTGTGGAGGACGGTCTGGAGATGCTCTGTAGCAAGTTTGGTGTCAATTGAGCAAAAATTGTGGGAGGAGATACATTTTAAAAGTTTTACAGTTATTGAAAAAAACAGAGTGATGGACTTCATAATTTGTAATAAGTTTAAGTTGACAAAAGTTTCAGCAGTATTGAGGCGACATTGTGGTGAAGTTTCAACACTGTAGCATCTACCGTTGGTTTGGTAGGAATTTTTAAATTTTTTAAATTTAAACGCTTATTGTGCCCCCCCTGGGAGGGGGGGGCACATGTCCTTGGAGTTGAGTGAATCTGGCATGGGACTGAACCTTTGTGCAAAGTTTGGTGAGTTTTCGCCCATGGGAAGTATGACTTCCTTGGAAGAAGAAGAAAGAAAGAAAGAAGAAGAAGAAGAATTCCTAGGAATACAATAGTGTCCTGGCAGCTGCGCTGCCCGGACCCTAATTATAGCTGCTGCGCAGCGATGGGTCGGGTCCGGGCTACTTTTGGGCAAATTTAGGCAATTCTGAGCAACAAACAGGAGAATAGGAAGACAAGACAGTTGACCTTATAATGTTCAATTTGCACCAGTTGAGGATTGAACCCACAATCTCTAGAACCAAAGACCGTTGTCTATCGCACTGAGCTAATTGACAAGTGGCAGATCAATAGTGGCTTCACAAATTGTGTAAGCCATTCACTGTCGTGTAGGCAGAAAAAGAAAAATCAGTTTTTGAGGTAAAATAATGATATGTATTTGTCAAACATCTACTATGAGTCTAAGATGTTAGGAGCCTTCGCACATGGTCCAGTCCAAGCTATTTGGATTTTTAAACTTAGAAGCTTGCTGTGATGCCACCATTAGGACAATTGTCTTGTGTTTCATGTTGAGGACATTTGACATTTTGATCTGTCATCATCATCATCATCATCACCCTGGCTGGGTCTCGAACTCACAACCTCTGACACCAAGAACCAGCGCTTAACTCAGTGAGCTAATTATCTGGAAGTGAGACCTGCTGTGTGTCTTCTCAAATAGACTCAGGGAGTCAGTGTCCGGGCAGCTGTTGTGAACGCAGATTTCTGTTATCTAAACAAAAATCTGTTAATACATAAATTGCATTTAGACAGCAAAATAGCTTGAGGACATTTGACATTTGATCTGTCATTATCATCATCACCCTTGCTGGGTCTCGAACTCACAATCTCTGACACCAAGAACCAGCTCTTAACTCACTGAGCTAATTAGCTGGTAGTGAGACCTGCTGTGTAGCTTCATTTATCCACTCAGGTGAGCCAGTGCCCGGGCAGCTGTTGTGATGAAATGGTCAAAAGTCAGAAATTCAGTCATCCAAACAAAAATCTGATAATACATAAATTGCATATTGACAGCATGGAAATGTTGGTGATTTGTTTTTAATGATAAGTGTTTTGCTTCATAAGAGAAAATATGATGTTTATAAATTCCACACTCACATTGGCTGCAGTTGTTCCCATGAGAGCAGAATTCAAAATATTCTCAAAAATTCAGTTTTTTAATTAAAATTCTGATATTTGCCAAACTTCATCAACCATGACTCCAGAATATTGTCATTTTTTTTCAGGAAGATTGAAAATGTATTTAGCAAGAATTTGATGGTATATGTTTACAGTAGTGTTTACAGTCAAACGTTTTCATGCACTGTTGGCTCAATTTTTGCTTAATCAAAAATCCGAGAAACAAGTTTTGTGGAGGACAGTCTGGAGATGCTCTGTAGCAAGTTTGGTGTCAATTGAGCAAAAATTGTGGGAGGAGATACATTTTAAAAGTTTTACAGTTATTGAAAAAAACAGAGTGATGGACTTCATAATTTGTAATAAGTTTAAGTGGACAAAAGTTTCAGCAGTATTGACGCTACATTGTGGTGAAGTTTCAACACTGTAGCATCTACCGTTGGTTTGGTAGGAATTTTTAAAGTTTTTAAATTTAAACGCTTATTGTGCCCCCCCTAGGAGGGGGGGGCACATGTCCTTGGAGTTGAGTGAATCTGGCATGGGGTCGGATGTTTCTGTGAAGTTTGGTGAGTTTTCGCCCATGGGAAGTATGACTTCCTTGGAAGAAGAAAGAAAGAAAGAAAGAAGAAGAATTCCTAGGAATACAATAGTGTCCCGGCAGCTTAGCTGCCCGGACCCTAACAACCAAGAAAAAATACTACATTAAAAAGCATGTGTATTTCTGTGGCGGGAGTAAAACTGTGACAGAGGATCTCAAACAATGCAAAAACATAACACAATTTAAAAATAGATTAAAACATAGTATGATAGAAAGCTATACACAGGATTGATTAATTGGGTATTGAACGCAACTGTAATGCTGTTAAATTATTTATTTCTTTTATTTTTTGGGCTACACTTGTTAATTATTGGATAATTATTTCTTTCTATGACTCTGATTGCAACTGTAATGCTGTTTATTTATTTATTTATTTTATTTTTGGCTACATTTGTTAATTATTGTATATTTGTTTCTTTCTATGACTCTGAAATCATGAAGAGCTCTAATGGATTTAATGGAAAATTGAATTAAGCTTCAGCCTACACCTTTTCGATCTATTTATGAACTAGTTGAACGAATGATGGTATTATGGAAGGTTGACTGACTGTGATTGATGCTCAACTGTAAATAATTTTGTGTAAAAGATCGAATAAACTACTACTACTAGCCTACTACTTAAATAATTCCATTACATACAGTAGCATTGAACGGTTATACCTCCCTTGTAGTGACTGTGTGCATAGACAGACTGTACTGTACCTGTCCTAATGGGTATGTCATTACTGCCATCACTGGTGAGGCAGACACAGTAATCTGTAACGTTTGCTCAATTCCCTAAAAGGATGAAACTGCGGACCGGAGCCAATGAAATCATAACACATTATCAGTACAAACAGATCAGTTTGCCAACTGCGATCAGAGCAAATATCAAATTTTGAAAGCATGGCATGAGAGAAGTGGAGGATCCAAAGAAAAAGGGCCTCTTTTTGGAGCACAGAGAGGAATGTGAAATAAAAGGCCACGTTTCAACCTGAGGTGTCTGTTCTTAGGTGCCACAGACGATGCATTTAGTTAGAGAGCTAGTTTCACTCTGTTGTCTAGATACCGATCTTAGCTTATCAGTGTGAAACAGAAATGTACCAGCTCCCAATTAAGTCTTTCATGTTCCTTTTGCGTGGCTGCTGTGCTATTGTGATAAAGAATTTCCTCAGCTCTTGCTCTAATCACAGAAATAAAACTTGTTAGGCAATGATGCACTGTGTGAAATTTGACTGCAGTGGTGTAAGACAACAAACCAGAGAGGTTCACAGACTTATTTGGCTTATAGTTCCTGATTTTGTGAATTTCCTCATCTCCCCCAAGGCACACTATGTTAGATAAATATTAAATATGGGATACCTTCTTTAAATGCAAGATAAGAGGGAAGATTTTATACTATTTTGAAAAAATCTGGAGACATTATCACAGATTGGCCATTTATAGCATCTTACACCATGTTTATGCCCACATTGTTTTTACTGTTGTGTCAAAATCCTTGATCATATACACAGTGGAGTTAGTATGGAATTCTAACCCTGTATAATGGAAGAAAAGGTTTTAGAGCAAAAGTAATAAACAAACAAACAAACAAACAAACAAACACAAAGTCAGATGCACGCTACTTTCTTCTGCTCTGCCCTGTCATGATAGGCCTATAACTGTTTCTGAGCCTTCAGTTGTGGTCACGGTTAGGTGAACTGCAAAGAGTCAACTTATTTATGCTGACTGAGCCTGCGAGAGCACCTGCCTTATTATGTCCCATAGCTCTGTCATTGCTCAACTGGAAAGTCATGATAAGTGCATGAGAGAAGCCTGACAGAAGGACTGGAGGCAGAAAGTATGAAGCGTAACCCGGCCGGAGACCGTGTCCTCTCACTCACCATAGAAAAGTGCACCTGTGTCTTGCTGGCCTGGCTGAACAGTCAGCTCTTCCTTAATGAAACACAACAGGATGCTACTTCCTGGTGTGCATTAAGTAAATTTGCACACAGCTACAGGTTTTAAAAATCCCTTTTGTCTCTTTCTCCCTTCTGAGATGTAAAGACACTTCTCTACTGCTGAGGCCCGTGTATATCCTTATGACACCCTTTCTGTCTGAAGACATGCGACACAAAGGTTTCTTTCAACATTGTTCTTCTTCGGTGTGAAATGTTTCAGATTGCAGATTTAAACTTAAGGAAAACAAATCGTAACACCCTCATGAGAGCCTCTAATCATTTGCAACATTCTAGATTCAGCAAACAGCAGCTTCATTGTGTTAAAGTCTCTATGTTAGAGTGTATTAAATGCAAATGAACATGTATTGAGGTAAATCACCCTTTTTCCAGATTGTCATGATCAATTTAAATTCAAGTTTGAGTTTGTTTGTTTTTTGTCAGCTGTCAGTAACATTTAGGCCTACCACTATCAGAAAAAATGTGTTTGCATCTTCCATGTAATTCTTTCAACAACAAGGCCGTATAGGTTTGAAGCATCAAAGGGTTTTGTAGGTTGTATGCTCTGGCCAAACCTTTCCAAGGTTAGTGTGCCCTGCCCTGCTAAGGCAAGTATTTACTTTTATGCACACAATACAAATACATCCTCTCCAGTTCTCCAGAGTAATCAAAGACAAGTATTAGATCTCATCACACAACATTACTTTAATTGCATCACTCTACATTTCACACCTGTGTTATCCTGGGTTGTTCAAGAAATGGGCTTACTATCATCTTCATTATCTCATCATGCAAATACTAAGGCAAGAGAGAGAGAGCCCAGATAGCAAAATTATTTTGGCCCATATCTGGCCCACACCTGACATGTTCATCCGGTCCACATACCGCGTGGAATGATGGCACTTGGGAGGTCCGCTCCTGTTTGCCAAAAGTGGGCCACAATCAAGCCATCACAATGCCAGATGTCAACCAAAAACAGGCCAAATAAACCAGCACTCAACCGAATGTGGGCCACTGTACACTTTTATTCTGGCCCAAATACGGCATAGGATGATGGCACAAGGGTGGTCCACAGTTGTTTGCCAGAAGTGGGCCACAACCAAACCAACACAGTGCCAAATGTCAGCCGTGACCAAATAAACCAGCACTCACCCAAATGTGGGCCACCACTGTACATTTTTATTCTGGCCCACATCCCACATGGAATGATGGCACAAGGGTGGTCCACAGCTGTTTGCCAGAAGTGGGCCACAACCAAACCAACACAGTGCCAAATGTCAGCCGACACCAAATAAACCAGCACTCACCCAAATGTGGGCCACCACTGTACATTTTAATCTGGCCCATATACCACTTGGAATGAAGGCACAAATGTGGTCCACAGCTATTTGCCAGAAGTGGGCCACAACCAAACCAACACAGTGCCAAATGTCAGCCAAAAATAGACCAAATAAACCAGCACTCACCCAAATGTGGGCCACCACTGTACATTTTTATTCTGGCCCATATACCACTTGGAATGATGGCACAAATGTGGTCCACTGTTTTTTGCCAGAAGTGGGCCACAACCAAACCAACACAGTGCCAAATGTCAGCCAAGAAGTGACCAAATAAACCAGCACTCACCCAAATGTGGGCCACCACTGTACATTTTTATTCTGGCCCATATACCACTTGGAATGATGGCACAAATGTGGTCCACATTTTTTTGCCAGAAGTGGGCCACAACCAAACCAACACAGTGCCAAATGTCAGCCAAAAATAGACCAAATAAACCAGCACTCACCCAAATGTGGGCCACCACTGTACATTTTAATCTGGCCCATATACCACTTGGAATGATGGCACAAATGTGGTCCACAGTTGTTTGCCAGAAGTGGGCCACAACCAAACCAACACAGTGCCAAATGTCAGCCAAAAATAGACCAAATAAACCAGCACTCACCCAAATGTGGGCCACCACTGTACATTTTTATTCTGGCCCATATACCACTTGGAATGATGGCACAAATGTGGTCCACAGTTGTTTGCCAGAAGTGGGCCACAACCAAACCAACACAGTGCCAAATGTCAGCCAAGAAGTGACCAAATAAACCAGCACTCACCCAAATGTGGGCCACTACTGTACATTTTTATTCTGGCCCATATACCACTTGGAATGATGGCACAAATGTGGTCCACAGTTGTTTGCCAGAAGTGGGCCACAACCAAACCAACACAGTGCCAAATGTCAGCCAAAAATAGACCAAATAAACCAGCACTCACCCAAATGTGGGCCACCACTGTACATTTTAATCTGGCCCATATACCACATGGAATGACATGAGTGGTCCACACTTGTTTCATAATGCTACATATCAACCAAGAGCTGAATACATTAGAACTCTTTCAAACGGGAGCCACAGTTAGCTCTCAAACTTACCCAGAACTGGTTTACAGTCAAGATCTTGTCTAGCCTCCACACTTTGGAGTCACAACCAAACCATGACAAAGTTCTATGTAAAATATGAGCACATCATATAAATAAACAAGAACTGATCTGAATTTGTGGCTACATGTGATTATGGTACCTCCAGATATTGTGTTAAATGATGGCATGCAGTGGTCCAGTCTTGTTGGTCTCAGGGTCAAAGATGAAGATACCTACTGAAGAATTAAAGAAATAACCAGACACGAGAAACAACTTGTGAACAGTAGAGAACTATGATTCTTTATTTTTTATTTTTTATTTTTTTTACCTGTGCCACAAAACAGGCAAAACAAAACAAACATGAAGATGAACCTGAAAATTCAGACCAAATGCGGAACACTGTTGTTGACCTCCAATGCTCACTCCAAAAAAATCATGGCCCCAACATCGTCTCGTCTTCATCTGGCCCTTTAAGAAATGCACAAAAGAACATATTTTGTTGACTCAGTAAAGCAGCACTGTGGTTGCAGTGAAGTGCAAAACACAAAACCTTATCAGGAGATCAAACACTAAAGGCCCTGTAAAGTGATATAAAGTTATACAATATTGTGTTGATGTCTTTCAATTCTTAAATCCATAGTCTGTTTTTAATTACAATTAATCTTGAAGATATAATTTATATAGTGTCTAATCACTGACCCAATATCTACTTGCTCAACCTCATTCTGTTCAGACAACAATGAAAGATGGCACTGATAACAAGCAAAGTGAACTGGAGTAAAGCAGCTTCATCAAACACTCTGACAAACTTCACAAGTTACAGTAATAAAACATAATGTATATTTGAGTTTGCCTTCATGTTTAAGGGGAATAGTGCACAGCCATTTAATTTTTTGCTATTTTGCTAACCTTTCCTCAGCATTTGATGGTTCAATGAAGCCAGCCGGAATGCAATTAATGGAGCATATCATATACATGTTGCAATGTGTGTATTTGTGTGGTTCTATCTGTCATAAAAAGAGGTGTTTTGGTGTGTCATGATGCTGCCAGCACGAGAGCTGGGATACTGGGTCGGAGGGTCTGATCTTACAAGGTTGGTTTTCAGCCAAGTGACGCTAGGTGGAAGGCAGAGAGCCTCCATTCTCACTGGAACAAACCAGCAACATTACTCTGAAGCTGTTTCATTAAGTAAAAAGTAGGTAAAAATCTTGAATATTTCCTCTTTAATGACTCTCCATGGGGACCCCCAAGATAGCTGTCAGTCTGGTGGTGCGTAATAGGTATCCACAAAACTCAACATTTACTGGACCAGAGGTCTGTGTGCTATGGAACGGTGCTCTGGCGGAACACTGGGGCCATACTCGGATCTAAAAGCCCTCACAAGAGGAGAGAGTTGGGATAAAAGTAGAGGTGAGGTCTCTCTGTCCTGGTTCTGGAGCTGGGGAGCAGAGCACCAGTGGACATACACAACCTGCGTGGCTTATAGGCCTTTTAACACATCTGAAAAACTGCTACAGTAGCTAGTAGGTATTAAAGCAATTCTTACCTTTCTGGAATTTTTACAAATTTTTTTGTTTAAGCTAAAATGCTATTAATAATCTAATGAACCACTAAAATGTAAGAGAAATTCAGCAGGGATAAAAACTCATCATTATTGCATTTTCATATAATTCTGAGAAAAGTCTGACCAATCCAAAAATTCAGTCTAAATAATACAATTGGATGGGCAACCTGGGGTGTACTGCGAAGCCAGTTTAGTGGGTTAGTGAGGTATGTTGAGTCTAAAGCCAGGCTCTCCTGTACTACAAATGTGGCTCTCTTTTAACCCGGCTAGATCTCCATGGTAACTTATGCTTAGCTCATAACCTGGTCCCGACCAGGTTATATTCAGAGTTTAATCATAAAACCGGCTATAAAAGCGCCGCTGTTTCACTATTTTAACTTATTTACGACTGCGTCACCTTTACTTTGAAAGTCCAGTGGAGCTGGATCAGAACGGAGCGTTTGTACGGAGGGAGAGATCACACTGGCCCGCTGCTGTTGACTTTCTCTCTGAGCGTCTCCGCCGAGAGTTGTCTCCGCCTACAGTTGTCTCCGCCTACAGTTGTTCTCCTCACCCGTTGAGCTGAGCGTCAGAAGCTCATTATATATTAGGCTATAGCCTATATATTTTACTTTTATATACAGTCAGTGTCACACTGAAAGAAGTTGTGCACTCGCAGCAGGACAGACAATCAGATGGATAATCGGTAAAGTTAATAATTTCACTTAATGTGGCCATGAATAAATTAATTCTGATGTTTCGCCTTATATGTCAGTGTTGCCCAAACGCAAACCTTGAATAGGTCTCCGCTGTTTTTACATTTAAAAAGGTCTTTGTTGTCTTTGTACAGAGACAATATGAGATTTGCTTGTAGTGCAGCACCTAAAAAAAACCCAATGTAGCCTATTCAGCCTCGCTTCCAATAAAACACACACACTCGCGTTATAATTGCGATCAGTGAAATATATAATATAAAACACAATTTAAATTGACAGTTGATGTTGCTCTAGTTTATTTAGTTTAAATGGATAACGCTTCATATTTAAAAGTAGCGCAAGAGCTGTCAGAAAAATAAAAAGCAACCTCCTCTCATATTCATTATTTGCAGCAACACTGATGCTTCAGGCTGCGATCGTGCTTTTTTTATATCGCTCATACTCTCTCCATTAAAACAACCTGCTGCTCTGGGCTGAAATCAGCCCGTTGTGGATCCATTTCGTGCGGAAGTAGAATAATATGAGGCCAAACGCCTCCTTTGATGTGAACGCGCACAGATCATAAAGCTGAGAGCCGGACTTAACAAACCAAGTTGATAGCAATGGGTGACAATTCCAGTTACAGTTTACATTACTGTCCCATCACTGCCAAGAGAAATCTTTACATTTACAAGAAAATGGCTATGCTTGCTGCATGGTGGCTGAACAAGCTTCTAATTCCTAAGTGACCATAGTGGAAAAAATGGCAAAAATCACAACACTGCCTTTTTTAAATTGTATTTGTTCATTTAGAATTGGGGAGATTTGTTCTGCACTTTGCCCTCTTTTTTTTTTTTTTTTTTACATATGCTGACAGCTTCATCTTGATTTCTGCTGTAGAACAGTATCACACATACACTATATTGTAGCTGACTTACGTGCGAGCTGTGTGGCACGTCTTTTCTCCTCTCTCTCTCTCCTCCCACCATCCCTGTCTCCGGTGAGATGAAGCCAACTTTTTATATAAGCCTCCACCTCCCGGTCTGTTGCAGTGGCCGTCAGTTGATTTTTTCTGACTGTTCCTAAAAATTG
The DNA here is from genome assembly GCF_045865225.1 of Trachurus japonicus. Taxonomy (NCBI): domain Eukaryota; kingdom Metazoa; phylum Chordata; class Actinopteri; order Carangiformes; family Carangidae; genus Trachurus; species Trachurus japonicus. Next base: position 5,212 of record NW_028220458.1, on the reverse strand, counting down.
AGAGAACTGTAAAGCTTTGGATAGATTGCACACAATGGTTAGAAATGGCTAACTGCAAGGCATGCTATATCCTGCCCATAGTTGGGCAGCAATGAATGTAGTTTGAAAACAGTCTAGCCATGACCAGCCAGGAGGAAACTCGCCTTCAGCTGACGAACTGATTGCGGTGCATCATAGAACAGGGGACAGATAAACAGCTGGAGAAGATGGTGAAGCACATAGTTTTAGAAATGTTTATTACGGTGCAGGTTGCTGACTTTCGGCACAGAGTACGTCTTCTTCAGCGCAAACAGAGCATTTTAAGAATGGCAGCTTTAAACTGGCGCCTCATAAATGTGATTGGGTGTATATGTTGTTGTATTATAAGTGTTTTATAAAGAGTCTTAGACTATCAGAATTTTTAATTAATTATATTGCTTAAGTGTTGTGTCGTGACGTATGAGCTGTTTTATATGATGCAGCTTACCTGCTCCTCCAATCAGACATGCTTCACTGAGCTGGCACCTTAATATGCCCTGAAGAAGACGTGCAGAAATGTCAGCAACCGGCACTGTAATAAAAACTTCTAAAACTGACCATGTGCTCCAGTGTCTTCTCCCTGCCAGCCATTGCTAAAAACGCGTGTAGTCATGCACTTAAACAAATTTGAACACACATGGAACATGATCAAACAGCCTTCACTATTTGCCTGTGACTGTGAGACTTGGTTTTGTAGCTGCAGCAAGAAAATCAACAAGCAATGGCATTCTATTAGAATAGAATATTGTCTGCTACCACACTGATGCATAATCATCCACATCTGCATCTTAATTAATTGATTATATGATTAATTTCAGCACCCCTATCTACTCACAAGCATGAAAGAAAAGGAAGGAAGGGTTCATAATAAGACACATCACTAAGAAATATAACCCACAATTAACACTTACCAGTTACATCTTGTAACTGGAGGCTGTGGAATGCGTTTTCCCATTCACGCCACGCCACTTAAGTTGTTTGGCCAGGAAGTTGGTCACTCAAAGCAGTAATCTCGGCAAAAAAAAATAACATACATGATCTATACGAGCAAATCTTGTTGTTTATATCAGCACTGCACACTGTACAAGTAAATAGTCTACGATTTACGGTCAAAGCTAACGATTCATGTAGGCTACTCACACTGTAGCCTACAGTCTGATCATCGAACGCGACCACAGTGCTCACACTTTACGGTTGAAAAACGCCCAATATGAAATATTACCAGCCAAAATATGTTTTCACTGGCCATTGAACTGCTCACAACACAGCATTCTTTTAGAGGAACATGTGAGTTCAAATTGCATAATAGTACATAAACTGAATAATGTTTTTCCATGTTCCATGTAAACTATTTTCTTGTCTCTGTATACAACATGTCACGTCTGCCTGGTCACATTAACCTTGTATAAAAACTGAATGTTAACTAGCTATCATTTTTTGCAGCACTGGCAACCTGACAAAACAATGTGAAGTTCCAACAATACGAACTAAATGTTGCACAGAGAGATTCATTCATTCGTTTATTTTTCGTTCAGGTACTCACCTCACCGTCCGTGACTGCAGCTGTTGTCTCCTGGGTAGGCTCGCGCGCACTTTCTGCTCCCTTGCTCCCTTGCGTCAATTCGAATATGATGCATTCAAAGAGACTCGTAATTTGGAAAACTCCAACTTGAAGCGGAAAAAAAAACCATAACGGAAAGTAGAGTTTGAATAAGATACGATCCTTCACGGCATACAGACTTAATGACTTAATTAAAAAAAGATATATAGATAGATGATCAGATAGATGTTCAGGTAAATGTAGGTCTTTGTTAATACATTTTCCAATGTCGGCCTTCCAGTCATTTTCCATGAGACACCATGGCACAGAGCAGGGAGTGGTTTCTGTTCACAAATGAACTCTTGGCCTAGGCTATGCTCTTATTGGCACACTCTGTCAAGGAATGTACAGTATGTTGTGCATTTAGTGAATTGAATTGAATTGAATTGAATTGAATTGAATTGAATTGAATTGGATTTATTTATTTGAAACAGGGATGCACCAAAAAAAAAACATTAATCTTGTAAGACAAGAAGAGATGCTATAGCAACAACCTGTAGTCCCTGGGCAGGTAAAGTGAAAGCAGATAACAGTATTAAAATCATTTAAATATGACAGATTAAGTGACATGATGACCATAATATTTTAAAAATAGACAGAATATATAGTTAAAGCAGGGAACAAGAGCGCCAAATCATGAAGTGCACAATAGGGATCAACAGCACATACTCTCTCTTACTCTCATCACACATGAAAGTTATATTAATTTATATATATATATATATATTATAAATTAACTTTAATCAACAAACAACAAATTCATCACAGTCGGCACATTATTTATAGGCTACTGACAGATAATACTGCACAAGAGAAGAAAAAGTTAAACTTGACTATGCCTACTGTATGTTATTCCTGCTGGTGTCTCGGATCTCTCTAACAACTCTCAGAATTCACCATCCGCTTGTTCTGTTAACTTTTTTTTCTCTCAGATTTTTATGAACGGTTTTGTTTCTATTTTTTTTCATGGGTGCAACATTCAGGCTTGCCATAGGGATGTGTTGTTCATGATAGACATAGCTTAGATAAAATTCTCCTCTCACCTCCATAGTGGAGAACACAATTAAGGCAGTTAAGGCCTAAAAGTCTTTAGTCCTCTCACTGCTTCCATAGCAAACTCCAACAAAGAAGCTGGACGAGGCTCCATTAGTGGCGAGCTTCTTCCAGAATGAGTGAAGGAGCAATATTGCAGGTCGTTCCTGGCTGCTGCAATTGTCAATCATGCCCATCATGGAACATTCCGCCGAAAAAGGAATATCTACTTATCTTATCTTATCTGATCTTATCTATTATCTTATTTAAAAAAAACTGGCCCAGGTTTATTTATTTAGCAAAAAAATGCATTAAAACAGAGTGCAGTGAGTGACAGGAATAGTGGACAGCGGTTCAATGAGAGAAGCAAACTTACTTAACTTGTCTTGTCTTTTCTTGTCCTGGCACATTTGTACTTCACAAAGTATGGACCCCACCATGTTACATGCGGGCCACTTTAGGCTCACATCCAGATTAGTCTATGCTTACTTGCCGTCTTTTGGCCAAAAGTGGCCCCAATGTGTTTCAGCGAAGGTGGGCCACATGTGCTGAGCCATATCTGGGCCACTTTAGGCTCACATTCAGATTAGTCGATGCTAATTTGCCGTCTTTCGGCCAAAAATGGCCCCAATGTGTTTCAGCAAAGGTGGGCCACATGTGCTAAACCATATGTAGGCCACTTTAGGCTCACATCCAGATTAGTCGATGCTAACATGCCGACTTTTGGCCAAATGTGGCCCAAATGTGTTTCAGCAAAGGTGGGCCACGTGTGCTACACCATATGTGGGCCACTTTAGGCTCACATCCAGATTAGTCGATGCTAACATGCCGACTTTTGGCCAAAAGTGGCCCAAATGTGTTTCAGCAAAGGTGGGCCACGTGTACTGAACTATATGTGGGCCAGTTCAGGCTCACATCCAGATTAGTCGGTGCTTACTTGATGTCTTTTGGCCAAAACTGGCCCAATTGTGTTTCAGCAAAGGTGGGCCACGTGATTTTTCTCATATGTGGGCCACTTTAGGCTCACATCCAGATTAGTCGGTGCTTACTTGCCGTATTTTGGCCAAAAGTGGCCCCATTGTGTTTCAGCAAAGGTGGGCCACGTGCGTTTTCTCATATGTGGGCCACTTTAGGCTCACATCCAGATTAGTCGATGCTAACATGCCGTCTTTCGGCCAAAAGTGGCCCCAATGTGTTTCAGCAAAGGTGGGCCACGTGTGCGGAACCATATGTGGGCCACTTTAGGCTCACATCCAGATTAGTCGATGCCAATTTGCCGTCTTTTCGGCCAAAAGTGGCCCAATGTGTTTCAGCAAAGGTGGGCCACATGTGCTAAACCATATGTAGGCACTTTAGGCTCACATCCAGATTAGTCGATGCTAACATGCCGACTTTTGGCCAAAAGTGGCCCCAAATGTGTTTCAGCAAAGGTGGGCCACGTGTACTGAACCATATGTGGGCCACTTTAGGCTCACATCCAGATTAGGTCGGTGCTTACTTGCCGTCTTTCGGCCAAAACTGGTCCAATTGTGTTTCAGCAAAGGTGGGCCACGTGATTTTTCTCATATGTGGGCCACTTTAGGCTCACTTCCAGATTAGTCGATGCTTACTTGCCGTATTTCGGCCAAAAGTGGCCCCAATGTGTTTCAGCGAAGGTGGGCCACGTGCGTTTTCTCACATGTGGGCCACTTTAGGCTCACATCCAGATTAGTCGTTGCTAACTTGCCGTCTTTCGGCCAAAACTGGCCCAATTGTGTTTCAGCAAAGGTGGACCACGTGCGTTTTCTCATATGTGGGCTACTTTAGGCTCACATCCAGATTAGTCGATGCCTACTTGCCGTATTTCGACCAAAAGTGGCCCCAATTGTGTTTCAGCGAAGATGGGCCACGTGCGTTTTCTCACATGTGGGCCACTTTAGGCTCACATCCAGATTAGTCGTTGCTAACTTGCCGTCTTTTGGCCAAAACTGGCCCAATTGTGTGTCAGCGAAGGTGGGTCACGTGCGTTTTCTCACATGTGGGCCACTTTAGGCTCACGTCCAGATTAGTCGTTGCTAACTTGCCGTCTTTCGGCCAAAACTGGCCCAATTGTGTTTCAGCAAAGGTGGGCCACATGCGTTTTCTCATATGTGGGCCACTTTAGGCTCACATCCAGATTAGTCGATGCTAACATGCCGTCATTCGGCCAAAAGTGGCCCAAATGTGTTTCAGCAAAGGTGGGCCACGTGTGCGGAACCATATGTGGGCCACTTTAGGCTCACATCCAGATTAGTTGATGCTAACATGCCGTCATTCGGCCAAAAGTGGCCCAAATGTGTTTCAGCAAAGGTGGGCCACGTGTGCTGAACCATATGTGGCCCAGCCTTGGTTCACTTACAGAATAACGATTCCCTACTCTGCCACGTATTTGCCAAAGATGGGCCACATTTGTTTTGTGAAATGAGGACCGAATGTAGCATTTACCACATGGGCCACTATAGGCTCACATCTGTTTTGTGCGGGCCAGAAGAATGCCTACAGTGCCGGATTGTTGCCTGAAGTGGCCCACATCCGTATGCTATC
>NW_028220457.1:0-22641 GCF_045865225.1 Trachurus japonicus | reverse complement strand
TGTAGTGTATTTTCCACCTGAACATTTTTGCTTTAATATCTTTCAATTATCTTATGTTTTTTATGGTGTTTTCCTAGCCTAAAAGTTAAGGGATAGGTTAGAGATAATTCACCATTTGGATAGGAACTTCATTTGTGATAAGTAACAGTTTATAGTTAAATGGAATAAATATGAATAAATTCAGATGTTACAAGAGAAAAGGCACACACATACATTTACAGCAAGATGTTTAGATTAGGTGTCTAGTAGTAGTGTGGAATGTACCCTGAGAATTGTGTTTCTTGTCATCTACCCATCTCTGTGGGTCATAGTTTCTGGGATACTGGACACTGTCTATTCTTAAGTTAGCTTGGTCAAGAGGTTAAATGTCAGAAAGCATAGGCTAGATTCTGTTTTTAGATCCTGTCTTTGTCTGACCATCCGGGTCAGTTATATCCTTCTGTGGGAGAAGGTGGAGTTTTAGAAAACGTATATAAGGTTAGAGCTTTGGGCCAAGAGAGAGTCATCTCAATTCTTGGCACCAGAGATGCTCCACGATTCGGCATTTTTGTACACTGTTCTTCTTCTTGTAATAAACTCTTTTTGAATGCAAGAAAAGACATGTCGGCGGTGATCCCTTCTCTTCATCAACACATCAATATACCACATTTTTGGCGTCACGAACTTGGACGTGTTTGTGGTCCCTTCAGCATTTTTCTTCAGCTTGACCAGCCGGCTCCTGCATCGACCTAGGCTTCTGAACAGTGTGAGTTTTTCACAATATTGTGCGCTGGTTTGCTGTTGGGTCACACCGTTAAAGAATTCTTGTGTGGGTGATTGTTGTTCTGATGATTAGAAGTTGGTTATCGTTTTACATTTATCTAAATTTAGGATTTTGTTTGCGTTGCAGACGACGCAAAAAGGGGGGAAATAGAGAATTAAGGAAATAGGAAACTTGAAGTAAAATAGGCCTACAGTTAAAAAAATAAGTAAATAAGAGAATGAAGAAATAGGAAAATAAGAAATAAGAGTAAAAAGCTTGAATTAGTAACATGAGTTGAACTAAAATAAGCAGCAAAAATTGGTGACGGCGTCTGTGATCTACTCAGTAAGACATTGTAAGAAATGATACCGTGCAAGAGTTAGATATGGTTTCCTTTAACTACTAAAACACAAAGAGTTAAGTAGAGGAGCCTGTACACCTAAATAGTAAGACATGTGTTTTTGGTCGCTATGTGAAAATTGGCTTTAAAAGGATTAAAAGAGGACAATAAATAATAATCTAAATGATAAAGAGAAGATAAAAAGAAGACAAAATAAAGGGAAAGTTGAATAACTAGGAAACTAAAAAAGAAATAAGAAAAGGATAACAGTGAAATAGGAAATAGAAGTTAAAAAAGTAGAAAGTAACTGCAGATATTAGGTAGGGATATATGTGCACTTAAATTCAAATGTTTATGTCTGTTTGTTGATCCCCATTTTTGTGTGTGTGTGTCCAATGTGATAGATTTGATGTTGAATAAGGTATAGGAGGTAATAGAACTTGAGAATAGGAGATATAATAATAATAATAATAATAATAATAATAATAATAATAATAATAATAATAATAATAGTAATAATAATAATAATAATGATAATACTATATACATGAATATTAATGTATAAGATATTTTGTCTTAATAAGCCTGAAAAGGACTTTTGATAAAACATAAAATATATGAGATTTTATGTGGTGGAGAATTTTTTGATGAAGCCTGATTAATTTTGGGAAAACACTTATTTAAAGTGAGAATCTTTTAGGAAAAATTATAACATTCTAGAGTTATAATAGAGAATTTTTGAAAGAAAGGAAGACTTGCAGTAGGGAGGTGTTTATTGCATCTAGTAACCTAACAAACTGTTTGTCTGTCTTTTCTTTTTGCGGAGAGAGAGTTCAAGGAGGAGACCAGAGCTCAAGGAGTGTGTCTAGAGATGGACAGAGGACAGCTGGCTGGCGTCACATGGATTGAGACTTGCTGATGACAGCACATGCATCTGAAACCAGTGACAAGGCCAGTGTGATTCTATCCACAAACTCTTTTTAATAAAATATCTGCATTTTAATGAATGTGTATATATTTGGTTATAGTTGTTGATACACATTTAAAAAGAATTGGTAGTAAGACCATTTTTTGATTTGGATTAATAGGCTACATGCATTTACTCATGTACAGTATAAAACCGTAAGTTATATGCTGTAGTAATTTAGAAGGAAGACTTGGCAATGGACTGATCAATCAATACAATATTAGCATTTGGTTTAAATACTGTTAAGGGCTATAACTGTTTTAGGTTTAGGGTTTATTCTCCTTGAAGATGAGTTGGGGACACTTTTTCTGGTAATTCGATAAATTGTGTGTTGAGTGTTAACTTGTGCCATTGTGATTTTTCTTTATATGAGAACAAAAAAGAGCCATTACAGTGTTAAAGATATACATTATAAAATCAGAAAGTGATTACTCCTGTTGAAGTAGTGTAGATGAATAATCTTTAATTAATAAGCATTGCTCTGAAATTGACTAACCATGGTCAGTGGAAGAAACCCTCAATAGAGATATAATTTAAACAATAAAGTTGCTGGTGTCCATATATAAGGTGATCGAAAAAATAAAATAAAATAAAATAATAAAAGTTAATAAAATTAAATAAAAATAAAATAAATAAAATAAAATAAATAAAACTGGGGAAAAAATATATATATAATGAGAAGAGAGAAACAGAGCTTGGAATTTTCCAGTTGCTTGAAAAAGAGGGGCAAAGATGGATAATGAGAGTCCTTCAAGAAAGCATGCCAAGAAAAAACCTGTTTCCAGGGAAGAAGAAGAGAAACGACAAACCTTAAGTAGGATTGATAAAAGCATAGATCAATGCCTTAAATATTTGGACCAATACACCACACCAAAAGGTCGGAGATTATTAGAGGAACAGTTAAAGAACTTGCAAATTCAAAAGAAAAAGTTCTTAAAAATCTTCTCCCAAAAATCACCAAGGAACGAAGATAAGTCTGAGATCTGTCCAGTGGTTATCAGAGGACAGAATCTGGTGTATAAACCTTGGGATGATACAGTTATGCAAGATTTATTTGAGCAATTACCCATTCTTCAAGATGGAGCACATCCTTGGATTTTAAAGTTGGAAGAAATCATGGTGGGAACAAACCCTACCATGGGAGACTTTAAGAGACTTTTGGTAAACATTATTGGGGTACCAGCCATGGAAGAGATTTTACAGAAAGCTGGATATAATCGATATGTGGGATCTACTGTACATGATTCAGAGCTGTTTGCATCAAATAGGGGTCGACTGTATAGCGCGTTAAGAGATACATTTCCAACAGATGTACACCCTGACGACATTCTTATCGAGCCATTGGGACAAGAAGAAAATCCGAGAGCTTATGTGTCAAGAGCCCATCAGGTATGGAGAAATGTTACAGGAAATGATCCAGAGGAGAGTCTGATGGCGCAATTGGTCCTGCGAATGAAGATACAGAAGGGTTTACCCATACCAGTGAGTAGTATACTGGCAGAAGTAGAGGGTCTTGGAAGCATGGTAAAGAGTGTTTATATAGATCATATAGTGCACCAAGTAGAGCTATATAGAAAAATCAGGAGGGAGCAAGACCAGGAGATCCTCAAAAAGAAGGAGAAGAAGCAGGCACTAGTTATGCAGAATCAGCCTGAGACAAATCAGTTCACACCACAGCCACATTTGCAACCACAGCTACAGTCACAGCCACATCTGCAGCCACAACCGAATCAGTTCCAGGCACTACAGCCTTATGCAACGGTACCTTTTGCTTATAATACACAGCCGACCTTTGGTCCACAGCAGCCAGTATGGAGAGGAAGAGGTCGAGGAACTTTCGGTAGAGGAAGAGGTAATTTCAATCCAAATTTTCAACAAGCTCCTGGAGTGTGTCATGTCTGTGGATTGGTTGGACATTTTTCCCGTGAGTGTAACAAAATAGGAGGAAGAAATTTCAGGGGAAATTGCAGAGGAGCCCCAAGAGGAGACTTTAGAGGTCAACCAATGACATTCTGGTGAATCCTTTTAGGGGTCTGGAGCCAAGATTTTAGGGATGTCCAGAAAACATGCATCACGAAGAATTGAAAATAACGCCCTCAGACGTCTTAGGTCCAACGATTCAAGAGGCACATGGATTGGCCCATGTTGCAAGGGGGGAGGTTATGAAGGAGTATGGATTTTATCTGCTTAAATAGGTTGATTGGGTTATAACTAGGTGAATGCTCAGTCACTTGCCAAGTTCGCCAAGTTTTGTCAAATTTTTGCAAGGTTTTTGCTAAGTTTTTGTCTAGAGAAGTCATAGTTGAGGACTTCTAGATTGAATATTCTTAGACAATGGATGAGAGTTTGTGAATAAAATTGCAAAAATTGATTTTGTAACAACAGAGATATAAGTGTAATGTGTTTATGTGCGTCTGATGTTTTAATGAGTAACTGTTGTTTGTCGCAAAAGATACTGCTGTGTTTTTTCATCTGTCCTCTTAGGATGATATTGGAGGAAGACAACCATAAGAGTGATTCTTCAGGGAACCTGAGTTCCTGAAAAGATGCATCTGATTGTGGACAATGAAGAATGGACTGAACGTGAACTAATGAAGTCTACAATGGGAACCGGATGCTGCGAAGGAGCTGCAGTGTCTTGATAATGTGATTTTATGTATGAAAGTTTGTCATTGTCCATGAAATGTCCATGTTAGTATGTGGATATATTGGAGCCTCAGATGTTTTCTTTTCTTTTTGGCGTTTAGGGAGATTGAAGTTAGGCAGGGATAGGTCCAATGGAGGATCCGATGGGTTGACCAGCCTGAAATTGGATGTTGTTTTGATTTTATTTCTCTGAGGTATCCATATGTATCTGCTTAGGTTATTTTATGTAAAAGTCTTAGAAACTCTTTTCTAATTGGTCTGCAGTGCTAATATGTGGTTGCCTAAGGCAGAGGGACCGTGAGAGAATTTCCTGTCTTGATTGAATGAGAGATTTTAAGAAAGATGGCTGCCCGACAGGTTTTCACTCTCATACTCCATAAATTTGTTGTATTGTTAAACATTATGCTGTTATTTCATACTAGTAAACATGACAGTGCTGTTTTCATTTTTCGAGACTCTACGAGCCTCGAAGGGGGGAATATGTAGTGTATTTTCCACCTGAACATTTTTGCTTTAATATCTTCAATTATCTTATGTTTTTTATGGTGTTTTCCTAGCCTAAAAGTTAAGGGATAGGTTAGAGATAATTCACCATTTGGATAGGAACTTCATTTGTGATAAGTAACAGTTTATAGTTAAATGGAATAAATATGAATAAATTCAGATGTTACAAGAGAAAAGGCACACACATACATTTACAGCAAGATGTTTAGATTAGGTGTCTAGTAGTAGTGTGGAATGTACCCTGAGAATTGTGTTTCTTGTCATCTACCCATCTCTGTGGGTCATAGTTTCTGGGATACTGGACACTGTCTATTCTTAAGTTAGCTTGGTCAAGAGGTTAAATGTCAGAAAGCATAGGCTAGATTCTGTTTTTAGATCCTGTCTTTGTCTGACCATCCGGGTCAGTTATATCCTTCTGTGGGAGAAGGTGGAGTTTTAGAAAACGTATATAAGGTTAGAGCTTTGGGCCAAGAGAGAGTCATCTCAATTCTTGGCACCAGAGATGCTCCACGATTCGGCATTTTTGTACACTGTTCTTCTTCTTGTAATAAACTCTTTTTGAATGCAAGAAAAGACGTGTCGGCGGTGATCCCTTCTCTTCATCAACACATCAATATACCACATGAGCATAGATAGAAACTCAACATGTGACTTGCTTTAATGAGGAATTCAGAAAATTGCTAGTTTTCACACCACTTTGAAAAGCCACTTCTTTTCGCACATTTCCATTTGACTTCCCGCTGCAATAGTCATGATGAAAAATGAACCATTTTCTTTCATTTTCATGCTTCTTCAGTCATCATGTGGTCGATTATACTGTAAACACACTTGTGGTCTGGAGTGTGTGTATGTGTGCATACATGCACCTACAGCATAAACACATTTAATTAGCTCATTTACCACAAAACAAATAGCAATAACTGAGAAGGCATTCATTTGACCTAATGGCTTGTAGCAACCAATAGCTGCACTTGCTGTTGACAGTTTCTACATAATGCAAACAGGCTCGTTGTTTCCACTGGGAATAGTGAGGTCGGGTCTCCCTCACTTTTAAAGAGAAAGGAAGGAAAAAAGGTGAATTTGTTCCGTGTGCCACTTTGTGAGGTTTGTGTTCAAGCTTGAAACACACTGCTTAGTAAGATATACTGTAGCTGTGGGACAGGAAATTGAATTATTTGTTAGCTAAGGAACCAATGACTTCATATCATCGTCCGAACCAACATCCGTCATCCGTCATAACATATGTCAACATGATCATCACACACACACCAACACAAACACATACTGACTTACAAGCTGTGGTGTGATTGTCAGAGGAAATACATTAATGAGACACATCTCTCACGCTCGCACCCTGGGGAGGGGGGAGGGGGGTGGGGGGTTAACTTCCACTGCCCGGCCTCCATCATGAATCCTAATGCTGCATTTCACCGTTAACAAAAAAGCCAATCAAAAACAAATAATCCCCTCTTGTCACATGAAGTGATAATTATCAGCTGATTAGCATGCTAATTCATTCATTGCCAATTCACTCCCAACAACAACATAACTGAACAGACATGCCTGAGGACTTGTTGTTGCATGGGAAACCATAAATACTGATCATTTACGTCTTGGTAAAAGCTTAATTGTGTTTGAATGAAGAATTTGAAATAAGAGGATTATGTGTAGTGATATTTGCAGTGTGAGCTGCGAGGTGTTTTTCATTGGAGGGAATTAAAAGAGATATAATCATTATTTATAAGATGTGATCAAGTTTTAGAAATATTAAAGATTTCTGGCAAAAAGCTGCCCATGCGGTGAAAGATCTGATGCAACCACGTGGCTCGGTCAGACTTTGGTTCAGCTGCTGACTGACTAACTGACAGTTTTCAGGAGATTGCACCAGTCCAGATGAGCCTCATTAACCTGATTTTGCAGCAGCACACGGTGACATCTATCGGTTTTTCTAATGTGTGACACCATTGAGTCAGGAAAACCTCTCACTGGCTCTCAGTGCCTTCACTGTCTCAGGCTACTGTCTGAAAGTAAATGTGTGAAGGTCTGACACTCTGTGCCAGACAGAGAGAGAGAGAGAGAGAGAGAGGGGCTGCTTCTTTTCTTTCTTTTTTTGCCACCTCTACTTTAATGCACACACTCACACTCACACTCACAAAGGTATGTCCATTGTATTCAGGCCATTTCGAGTCATCCCTGGACTCATTTTCCCTCCACACCAGTCCTTCACTTCATTCAGTGCGTAATTGAAAAGATGAAAAGACTTTCTGAGTCTTGAGGTACCTAAGAGAGTATGCAGAGTTCATTAATGAACACTGCAATTTGCTTTGATTTGCATGAGTTGAGCATGTGCGTCAGTGTATGGGAGAGAGTGAGGGAGAGAAAGACGAAGAGAGAGAGAGAGAGAGAGAGAGAGAGAGAGAAATGGTAAAGTATTCAGTGTAAACGTCTGTGACGGGAGTGGGTTCAGGCTACAGTGAACACCTGTAGGACTGACACAGTGAATTAGTGCTGGGAGCCATTAAAAGACAATAAAGACACTCAGTGTTTTATATAAAGTTGCATTAAAGTCCTGGTCAGTACAGTCTTTTAATGGCTCTTTAAACAGTCAAGTGAGGGTTTGCATGTGTTGCATTCAAAGCAGTCACTGCTTCACTTCATGTGTTCTGATGCTAAACCTTTTAGGTGATGTCTACGACATGAACATTTTTGACTGAGAGTTACTGGTTCAGTACAGAGTGAACACATACTGCTGTGACGTTAGACAACAGAACCCCACAGTAACACATTATAACGATACCCAAGCCAAGATACAGTATTATTGCGATAAGTGCTCCATTATTCCTGTTACAAAGAACATTCCATTTATATTCTCAAATTATAGCCTATAACAAAGGATCAATACTTGGTGGCCATGATACAATATTGCCACAGAAAATATTGCAATACAATGCTGTATCCATCCCCAGCCAACTCCAGCCTAAATATCATCGCCTGGGGTTATTGCCAATAAACAGCTGCTTAGAGTTTTATTTGTCACATACACTGTAACGAGCGCCTGACTGAGCAAAAACACAGATTTTTTTTTTTTTTTTTTTTTTGAATGATGGAAAGAAATATTACAGTATAGTTGAATATCAACTTAAACCTAGGTCAGGCAATCCATACATTTTATAATATAGATTTAAAACAATTGAAATGTGGCAATGCTGGAGTTTGTAACTCCACTAAATCTAAAATCTGTACACTTAAATCCTTACCATTGCTAACTCCACTGTTGAGGTGTAGACGGCTACAGACAATGTGCTATTTCCATAGGGTTTCCATGGTTACCACTATTTGGACATGCACACCTATTGCGTAACCTGTCCACTGCCCCACTGTCATTTTGAAATATTTTCATACAGATAAAACCCATTTAGTTTGTGTAAGTGTGTCAGCGGGAACGACCACATCCATCAAATAAAAACTCTTATTCGTAAAATATTAGTTATTAATGTATTTATAACCTGAGTGTGTCTGTTCCCTGCAGCAGCAGCAGAGCGGAGTTAGTTCACAGAGTAGGAGAGTGTTTTCACGTGACACAACGAAGACAATGGCGGATGAATTGGTGGCCGGAGGGAACCTGATAAGACGAATGAGACGATCTGCAAACTTTGATCTGATGGTGGCGGCAGCATCTGCTGAAAACATTCTAATCTACAGATATTGAACTGACACGTATTTTCCTGTAAAATGTCCGCGGTGATTGATAACATGTCATCAGGTTATCACCCGGAGGGAGTATTACCACACCATGAAGCCCCTGCTCCACAGTACACGCTGTCAGAGGTTGCATTGGTTCACATGACAGGGAGAAGCTTTACCTGTGAGGTCACAACACAGGCAGCTTTAAATGACAATTCCAGGCAGATTCAACTCGGGGCTGTATTTTAGGTCTAAAAGAAGGAATCTGAAGATTTTCAGTTTAATCGCTCCTGTTTTGCGGTAGTTGTGTCTGTCCCCGCATCGCCACGGCAGCAATGAATGGGAGCGGACGCAAGTTCCGCTGCTTAGGCTGTTTACATCCCTCAAAGCCGCATTTTTTTTCCACAGACAGCGTCAGATGGCGACTCAAACATGCACCGAGAAGTTTATTTACTTCTAGCAAGCCATGTTTGTAAAACTAGATCTAATTCAAAGTCTCCCGGAGTCTCGTGCGAGACCCAAGTTGCCGTGCGCGGTGTGTTAAGGTGCAGTGGGAGCTACCGTTTGTGTCATAAACACAGGAATATCAACTCTTGACTTGCTTGAAGTAAATAAACTTCTGGGTGCATGTTTGAGTTGCCATCTGACGCTGTCTGTGGAAAAAAATTGCAGCGTTGAGGGATGTAAACAGCCTAAGCAGCGGAACTTGCATCCGCTCCCATTCATTGCTGCCGTGGCGATGCGGAGACAGACACAACTACCGCAAAACAGGAGCGATTAAACTGAAAATCTTCAGATTCCTTCTTTTAGACCTAAAATGTTAGGAAAATACACCCCCGAGTTGAATCTGCCTGGAATTGTCCTTTAAGTTTCAGGCTTCCTGGTCAAAAGCAGCAACATGGGTATGATCCCCCACTGGCTTCCTGCATACACGGCCCGCCATGTTTGCTGGGACTCTAATTATTTCTTACTGGTTGATTTATCTCAGAGACAGAAAACTTTGTTTATTTCAAAAAACACACAAGAAAACATGGAGGAGGGACATGATTTCTGATTATGTTTCAAACTAAGGTTGACATTAGATGCTAATTAAAGTTACTGTTAGAGAAGAGTCTGGTTTCTGTCTACTGTATGTAACCTGAGGAAAGGAGACTCATTAGCTATAAAGTGAACCACTAACAAAAAGAAAAAAGAAAAGAAAGAAAAACTGTCTTGTTTTGTTGGTTTTCATGAGGATGAAGTAGAAGATTAGATCTGCTTTAGTCGAAGAATAGAAAGAAAATTCATTCAAATCAGACATTTAGGAGATGGCCATTACCATTCTGAGGAGAGGAAAACAAAAAACACAAAAGAGCTGTGTATGTGTGTGTGTGTCATCGATTCAGAGATGTTTCCAAATTCAAAGACCTTTTGGCTCCAAACTAATTTGAGTCAGGCAGCTGTCCATCATCACAGCAGAACCACCTCAGAGCTCTTTATCCTAATGAAGGAGCCTTCACTCAATTACTGTAACAAGACCAACAACAGCCTCTGTTGTGTTAGCGAAGGCAGCATCCAACCAGTGATCCCTGAGTTACACATGGTAAATGAGCCGGCAGGTAAAGGTTACCTGTGACACTGATACAGGAACTGTGGGGACAGTGTGTCTCTGGAAGTCGTGAAAACGGAGCTGCTGAAAAGTCATTAACTCTCTCTCATGATTTGCTCGGCTCTTTCATCAGTCTGTTTCACACACTTTTTTTTGCTCGACCTGTGAACGGCACGGTGGCTGGTGGTCGCACACGACAGACAATGAGACTCAAACACATTTTTTTGCCTTGATCCATCAATGCTCATAAGAAAGGGTTTTTTCAGAGAGTCTCACTTCCTACTGACTGTAGCTTTATTAATAACTGATTCTTAACTTACAGTAAGAGCTACAGCTGGGAACAGACTGATCACTGAGACCACACACCCTACACATTTGAAACCACAGCTTTCCACAATCACTTACATTCGTCACGTGTGTCATGGTTATAATAACATGCAATATCACCAATATCATGATTTGTTTTGAGCTAAGCACCTGCTCAACACTGACAATCTTTGTTGCCATGGTTAAAATTACACACAAACAAGAAAAAAATAATAACAGAAGCAACACAAACTGCTAGTTTCACTCCTGACATTGACTTTGTCTCTTCATACGTAGTATAGTAAGTCGCTTTGCACTTTGCTCCTGTCATGACCACTTCACCTTCACCTCGCAACAAGATCTGACTTGATGACAGGAAGTGTTTTCAGTAACATCACAGTTTTCCCTGCTCCTGCTCAGTTATTGTAAGTATCACATAGATTAGAACATATAGACACACACTATAGATACTATATGCAAGGGACAACGTAAAGTATAACAACTAGGCCTGCACGAAATCAGGAAAATGTCTGATATGCGATGACACTGTTCAGCATTGTGATGACGATATGACTTGCAATAAATAATCAAATATTCAGGTAACCATACAGTTCCTGTGTCTTTCTGAGAACGACCTCAACATGCTGTAGTACATACGCACACGCTGTATGTACACACATTTTTCCGAAGCAGTAGCCTAATGAAAAAGCCAGGTAACAATTGTCAGGGCCGATCAAAGTAGTATCCCTAGCAATGGTTTGTTTTACAGAAATAACAGACCTTAGAATTCAGTGATTGACCAATCAGAACAAAGTATTTAATAGAGCCGTGGAATAACAGGTTTTACATGGTTAACAGGTAAAGTATACAATGTGGAATAAAAAAGTGGAATATCAACTTAAAATAATATAACTATAAATATGTACAATATATAACTATTATTTATATACTATATGACTGTATAATATTTATAAATTGAGACTGCAGATAAATCATACATATACAGTATGAACCTAAGTCCATTAGACTTCCGAGGAAAACAGGTGTCATTTACACTATGAGCGAATGTTTTAACATATTCTCAACAAGAAACGAGTGAGAAGAGGAAAATATGTTTACTGGGTTTTTTCCTGTGTGGAGGAGGTGAAAGGTCGAAGATGACAGGCGGTGATGAGCTTGTTCATTCAGTGGAGATAATCTCTGTGGTCCTCTCACTTCTTTCTATCACTGATGTGACAGCTTGTGAAGCCAGTTTGAGTTTGATTGATGCCAGTTGTGAGCATGTGTGTATCGGTGTGTCTGACTGTGTGTGTGTGTGTGTGTGTGTGTGTGTGTGTGTGTGTGTATGTGTGTGTGTGTGTGTGTGTTAGATCAATGACAGATGTCAAAAGTGATAAACAGCCTTCAGGGCACATGATTGATGCATATCTTTTCTCCTGCTCTACAGGCTCATAACGATGAAAACCTTGTGAAATGGAAATGATAAATCACACATGTCAGGCCAATCATATCTGATCTATCTAGAGGTAAAATGTACAATGGTCTGACCCAGATCTGTCAGTGTCTAGAAAAGAAAAGAAAAGAAAAGAAAAACATCTCATCTGATCAGGTACAATAACTAATCAGTTTTATTTCAGAGTCCACCTGCTCAAACATTATTGGTGATCAACAGGTGTTCATATGCAAATCAGCCACATCGAGACGATTTCTGAATGAGCAGAAACGTCAGCACTCGGTATGATTGCAAATCAAAAAAGGAATCATTTCTTCAAAAAAGCTGACGATTGACAATCACTCAGAGGGAAATCTGCAGAGGAAGAGGACTGCTGTGCAATTTCTGCATCTACTGTACAGATTTCCCTCCTTGGGGGATCAATAAAGTTAATTCAATTCAATAACTGCAAGAACAACTTAGTTCAAGCACTGGTTCAATATTTGCTGCCGGGGCTTTAACAACTTCATATTCTAAGGAGTCAGAGAGTGGACACAAGATAATCTGATTTACAATCAAATAACCACTTGATATTACATCAAATATTTACAATACTGTGTACTACTGTAATACTGTGTAACAGTGTTAGAGAATCTGACAGCGCACTTTTCTTTGAAGGTGTTGTGCCAAAAATGATTTTGGGGTTTATTTGGACTCAAGAATTAATCAACCGGTTGATTTAATTGAGTCTTTCTCAGTATCTGTATCACTGTGTTGCACGATAAGAACCGATGTGAAGACTTTTTTTTTTGTTCTTTCAAATTACACAGGTGAACTGCCAACTGTCTGGGTTTATTTTTCTATTGTTGTTTGTTTTGTAATTGAGATGGTTAAATAAATGACATGTAACTTGTTACAAGGGAGAATGGAGGCTCTCTGCTTCCACGTAGCGTCTCTTGGCTAAAAAAACAACTTTGCAAGATCAGTACCACTGATCTGGTGTCCCAGCTCTTGTCTCCGCACCGTGACACAAACACGCCCCGTAACCCATAATCTCTTGTTTATGACAGATTAAACTACACAAATATACACGTCATAACATCACATGTGATATATAACTTTATGTACCTCTCTATTTATTGATTTCTCGCCGGCGTCATTGTAAACAAATCTCCCTCATGGTGTCTGTCCTCGGTCCCCTACTCTTTATCATCTATATCCTCCCTCTTGGCAATATCTCCTGTCATTTTGGTATCCACTTCCACTGTTATGCTAAAGACACCCAAATCTACATCACCATCAAACCAGACACTACATCACCACCTACTGCCCTTATGGACTGCCTGCAAACCATCACAAACTGGATGTCAAACAACAAGCTCAAACTCAATGGCAATAAAAGTGAATTTATTTTCATTGAATCAAAATCATCTCTCTCGGGGCGGTGCGTGGCGCAGTGGGTAGAGCGGCCGCCCCATGTAGAGGCTACAGTCCTCGCCGCAGGCGTCCCCGGTTCGAATCCCGCATCGGGCAGACCTTTCCTGCGTGTCATTCCCCCTCTCTCTGCCTCCCCATTTCCTGTCTATCTCTACTGTCATCACTATCAAATAAAGGCAAAAAGCCGAAAAATATACTTTAAAAAAAAAAAAAAATCATCTCTCTCCAAATTCCACCCCCTCAGTATTCTCATCGACGGCTGTTTGGTCCCTACTTCAACCTCATGTAAGGTAACCTTGGGTGTTAAAGGACAATTCCGGGCAAATTCAACTAGGGGCTGTATTTTCCTAACATTTTAGGTCTAAAAGAAGGAATCTGAAGATTTTCAGTTTAATTGCTCCTGTTTTGCACTAGTTGTGTCTGTCCCCGCATCGCCACGGCAGCAATGAATGGGAGCGGATGCAAGTCCTGTGTTTATGACACAAACGGAAGCTCCCACTGCACGAACACACCGTGCACGGCAACGTGGGTCTCGCGCAAGACTCCGGGAAACTTTGAATTAGATCTAGTTTTACAAACATGTCGGCTTGCTTGAAGTAAATAAACTTCTCGGTGCATGTTTGAGTAGCCATCTGACGCTGTCTGTGGAAAAAAATTGCGGCTTTGAGGGATGTAAACAGCCTAAGCAGTGGAACTTGCATCCGCTCCCATTCATTGCTGCCGTGGCGATGCGGGGACAGACACAACTAGCGCAAAACAGGAGCAATTAAACTGAAAATCTTCAGATTCCTTCTTTTAGACCTAAAATACTAGGAAAATACAGCCCTGAGTTGAATTTGCCCAGAATGGTCCTTTAAGAAAGGCGCCACCAAATAAAATGTAGCCTATTATTATCATTATTACCAAAGGCACATGGCCAGAAGAAGGGTTAGCAACACAGCAGAAAAGCGACCACACTTGCATAGTTCTCCTTTAAATTTCAGCTTTATGACTGCACAGAGTGTGAATATTTATGTCCACTGTAATTTGACCCCTTTCTGGACTGGACTGATGCTTCTGTCATGTGGATTATGATCATTACCAAAAAGAACAAAGACAGTGCTGGTGTTCATGCTCCATTTCCCCTTGCTGCTTCATCCCTGAAAGGTTGCGTTGTCATTTTATGTGAAGGTTAGCTCTGCAGCCTTTTAACCCTCACAATGGGGGGAAGGGGTTAAAGTTCTATCGCCTAGCAACAGAGGGTTTAGGAGGAGGACCTGAATTATAACCTACTGGAAGCATGCTTTTAAAGATTGTTTCTAAGACTTCCCAGGTCATTCAAGGACAAAGTATTGTTTCACCGTTTCTAAGGAGACATGAAACCTAAAAAAGGCTCGAGTTAAGGAGAAGTTTAATGAGCTCTTTAAAAATGTTGATGGTGCTTTTAAAGGCACAGAAAAGAAAATGTTCTGCTTAAGGGGAATTCAAAAGGAGGTAAGTAGCCTACCGTAGGTGCCATTTATACAAGTCATTTACCAAAACATGTTTTGAAAACCTTAAAAACTTAATTCACAATAATTCATAATAAATAGAAAATTGCAAACATATGTTTTAGTTGAAAATATTAAAGGTGATAGCTACAAGTTTAATTCCTCCTGGCCAGTAGGTGTAGAACTCAGACTGCCTGCTCTCGCTCCAACCTTACGTTTTACTGTTTGCCAGTTACACATGACATCAACGTTCTAATGCTGTTGCCACAGAGATCATTCCATGCCGACGTTGCCAACGTAACCAGATGTAAATATTTATATATTTCGGACCCGCCAAAATTTAATAAACAATTATTTATATACTATTTTTTTTTTAATCAGTAAAATTAATACTTTTATTCTGCACCCCTCTAGACATTCTGTGGATGTATTATTTTTGAAAAATGTATCCTTTTGATGAAAAAGTTATAGCTATAACCTTTAAGTAAATGGTCTTTACTGTGTTCCAGTATCCAGTATCCAGTATTATTTTGTTGTTTCTCATGTTTATTCACCATGTTTATATTTTCTTAAAGGCTACACAACACTGTGAAGAGAAAAAGTAAAGTTGTTTTTATATATAAAAAAACATGTGTTTTTAAAGGCACAGATTTGAAAACATTTCATTTTATAAAATGACTAATAATGAATGACAGTCATTCATGAGTTTAAAGTATGCACTTGTACAGTATGACTCCTGCTTTAGGTCAGTGCAGTACAGTTTCTGACGTGTTTTCACGCATTTTTTTTCCCAGCAAGTTTGGTTTGTGACTTAAATTGATTACTTCATATAAAACCGGTACAGGTATGAATGCTCTTTTATTAAAAAAAAGACTTCTGTGCCTTCTTTGAGTTACAGCGGGGCTCCGTGCAGCACTGCATGTCCATATGACGGTTGAGAACGGAGCTCACTTTTCTTCATCCAAAAAAACACACCAAAAAACATCCAAATACCTCCAAAGTGCTTGTCTGGATTTGGATGGACCAGGAAGAGCAGTGCTGGGAGCTTCCACTATACAAACAAGCTTAAAACATATACTCATTTAATTTTTTTAGGAACCATTTCTCATGTTGGGGCTTCAATACAAGAGGGACATTACAGACGAGCACTATGGAGGTATTTGGATGTTTTTTGGTGTGTCTTTTTGGACGAAGAAAATTGAGCCCCGTTCGCAACCGTCATATGGACATGCAGTGCTGTGCCGAGAAGACTTAGAGAAGGCACAGATAACTCTGAAACTTCTCCCAGCCCTTAGTCGACATGAGGGTGAGTAGATAATGAGTGAAATTTGAATTTTGGGTGAACTATCACTTTAACAGGAGATGATTTCAGCCCTCGGAGGAGCTCCCTGCTTCCTGTCTTCATGTAGAGAAAGATCCATTACTCTGTGTTTTACAAACATCAAATGTGAAACCAAGTGGAGCGTCTTCTCTGACAAAACCACACGCAACATCTCTGAGTGTAAACAGCACAGAGACACTGACGGCACGGAGGGGGAACCTTATTCAGTTATCCTCAGATGAGTGCATGTGCTGGTGACACTTGTCACTACAGCAGGTGAAATCAACAATAACGGGAGAAATTTCTCAGCTGCTGTACCTTGTTACAACACTTAATTATGTAAGTTGTAATTAATATTGCAGCTGCTGCCTTGCGATTCACTTTTCCAACTTGTTTTTCCGGCATGAATATCATTAATCTTTCAGAACTTGTTTATTGTATTTTATCTGTCACTCACTCGTTCAACTAGTTAAACACTTTAAGGTTATAGGCTTGAGTAAATATCTGGATATTCTAAGGGCAGGTATGTCTGCATTTACCACACTTGGCTTATACTGTAGCTTGTTAATTGTGGCTAATTAGCTAGAAAATTAGCCTTGGGCCAAGACGCATTGATATACTCAGCTTTGCTAACAATGCTAATAGGACTGTGTACTTGCAACCAACATTCACCGGCTCCACACAAGCCCCTCCTATCAATTTTCACAATCAGTTTTGCCTATTTTTGGATCCGCTGGCAGTTAAGGGCGGATTGAGGCACTGCCAAACAGTGACAGTGGAGCAGCTCATAAAGTTCAGTCATAATATACCATCTATGGGTTTGATATGGAACACAAAACTCAGATTGTTATGAAATATTACTGGAGGTTGTCAGTAATATGACAGTTGTGTTTCTAATGTGATGTTTTAGCTTTCACAGTGTGTTGATGTGATGCAGCAACAGAGCAGTCATCATCAAAGCTTTTGTGAGCCATTAGTTGGAGGGTTTTTGTCATTCAGCGAGTGACGCCACTGTCCTCTGCAGCTGTTTGTGACATCAGCATCAGCCTTCATCTGCTACAGCTACAGTACCATCAATGCCTTCAAACATCCACGGTGATGATCACTTGGCTTTTTGAGTCATGAGACATGATAAAAACCTGTTCTGTCGAGCATTTGCAGCTCCTCCTGCCTGGAGATGTGACCACCGTGTCTCCAAAACCACAGAGGAAAAAAATATAATCTAATCCATTTTTAATAAGCGCTTTAAAAAGGATTTTTTAATTAGCAGGATACTTGATGATTGATCAGCAGTCATGCAGCACGTTGGCCCCCAAGTGTCAGACAGGGAGGTGGAACAATAGCAATAAATGCAGCTGTTATTAAAATCTCCACAGTAAGTACAGTACAGTACATTGCACCACTTCATTATTTGTCCCTGGCCAAAGCTGAGCTGAACAACAACCGTATAATTGAGGCAAATTATACAGACTGACTGATTATGGTGTATTACTGACATTCAGATCATATTATATCTGAGATGCAGTGGTTTCATCCTCCTCCTGACGGATCCCACAGACTTGGCAACTCCACTGACAAGTGTCTTCTTTTGTACTAAACAGACTCACAAACTGAGTTATGCGAGAGGTAGTAAAGAGCATTGCAACACACATGTGCATGCATACACACAAACACACAGTCAAAGCCGTTAACAGGAAACTCTAAAAAGAAGGCCGCCCATTACCCTGGTGATGGCCTCATCAACAAAAGCAGTACCTCTGAGCTTTGTACCGCTTTGTACCACTTAGAGCTATGGCCAAAAACATTTTGTGTGGTCAAAGTCACCCTTGACCTCTGTCCACCAAAATCTAATCAGCTCGTCCTCGAGCGTTTGTACCAACACAGAAGAGATTTCCTTAAGGATTTCCAGACAAATTGCTGTCACAAGGTCCATTTCTTGTAAACTCACAGTGACATTGACCTTTGACCGAGAAAATCAGCTCACTTCATCAGAGCACCAATACACTCACAACAATGTTTCACTGATCCCAATGGATTAACCCAGAGTGAATGAATGGATGAATGAATTTATTTCAAGCGAGTCTAAAATAAAAACAAATCATAGAATACACACAAGTTCTAAAAAGGAGTAGGAAGAAGTACACAGTTGCTAATGTGCACAAATATCCATATAAATATATAATATATATATACACACTACAGAAATATCTATACCAATATACATACATAAAAAACAGAATGATATACTGTATTCTATTACTAATAATTAGGGGTGCAACGGTACAAGTAGCCCACGGTACAATACGTACCTCGGTTTTTGGCCACGGTTCTCGGTACGGTTTCGGTATGTGTTTTGTGCACTTTTTTTTTCTCCCAAAATAATGTTTATAATTTATAATATTTATAATAAAGCTCTCCTCTCTCTCTATCTCTCTCACACACACACACACACACACACACACACACACACACACACACACACACACACACACACACACCTGAACTGTCTGTGAACAGCCCCTAGCTCCTCCCTCTGCACACTCCTTTAGTCTTTCAGTAGGTGAACACTCTGAAGCCACTTTCAAACAGAGATCGTGCTATATTGCCGTCATGGAAGACCGTCACTATGCTGGCAGCCACAGTCTCTCACTGGGAAAGAAGGAGTTAGTCTATTGTGTTTTTTTAAACAGCCTTTCACCACCTCTCATCCCTGTCAGTCAACTCCTCCTGCTCGACCTCGGTCTCTCTATCGCGCGCGGACACGCGGACACGCGACCACACACATGCAGTGTGCATGGACAGAGTCCTGCTGGAACTCTAATAAAAGCTAAATGTGCTAAATCGCGCTAATAACTAATTAATTTTCCCCGCGATTGCGATCAGCGACCGCTCATGCCGCCGCCTGTTTGTTTTTGTTTTTTTTCCCCTCTTCTGTGTGTGAGCTGCTGCACTTTCAGTTGCAGGGGGGGAGTCACTGTGAGTGTGTGGAGGCTCAACAGTGATTGGACATCAACTCGCGGGGGCGGGCTTTCGCCTTAAACGGCCAGGCACACACATACACGGCACAGCTGCCTGTAAAGCAGGACGAGCTGATGGACGCTGAATCTGAAATACCGCGGTCCAAGAGCGTATTGCACCGTGAAGGCCGTACCGAGCGGTTCGGTATTTTACCGAGAACCGTTGCATCCCTACTAATAATGTTGATGAGAAAGATTACATTATTATATTATATTATATCTCTTCAGTGTTACAGGTGAATAAATAAAAAGGAGGTCAGTTAGATTTTACAGCTACTAATGTGCTTTAGGCGTGTTTAAGTGTTTGTATTCTATCAGTCAATAATGACATCACATTCATATCCTACGACTTATTAAAGCAGAAGTAAGCGATCTGGTGGTTTTGGCTAACTTCCTGTCAGCCGATGGAGTTAGCAGTCCCCGCCCTCGTCCCTACGTCACCACATTCACGCGCATCCCTTGGCTGCACACACAGAGAGGACTGCCCCTTTATGCCGCTCTCTCCTCATTGGATAAAGGTTGTAGGATACAAGGAAAGTTTTCTCCTCGGCTTACAGCAGAGCAGAGTGACTTGACAGACCCGTGTTTCAGACCAAACATTCTATATAAGTGATTGCTGTCGGAAGATATAACTATTTAAGACTTATATTAACACAAACATTCCGCTTACTTCTGCTTTAAAGAGTTCTCAAGTTGACTGATTATTTGAATGATTGATATTATTGCAGTCCATTTACCAGTCACATTCAATCAGCGCTTCCCTGACACACACACACACACACACACACACACACACACACACACACACACACTGTTGATACATCAGGGGTAATTTGAGGTTCAGCATCTTGTCCACGGACATTTCAACATGTGAATTGGAGGAGCTGGTGTTTGAAAAACTGATCTTATTAGTTGATGACCCACTGCTCTACCTCCTGAGCCACAGTTCCCTTTGTGCCCTCTCTGTATTATGCTGCTCACTTTTCACCAGCTGCTGTCTTCTGACCAGTCTCTTCAGACAGATGCTGTCCTGTGTGGAGGTACAGTGTGAATACATCTCCAAGACCAGTGGCTGCTTTAGTCTTTCAGCACCATTTCCCCCTCCAGCTCCTTCCATCTGACCATGGAGCAGTCAGGGAGGGATGACTGAGGAAGTAGTGTTTTCATTTTCATGTGAACAGATCAGGTAGACAAGACAATGGATGAGGTGAGTGTGAGAGGCAGGGATGGAGACGGCGATACGACACGATGTAAAAAACATGAAAAAGAACAAGCACTGCATCTGGTGAGGAAAAATAACTGCTGGTTAGTACAACTCTGAAATGAGTGGTTGAAACTAAATTACTGTAAGTGTCCCTGACTTTAAACTGTCCCTCTGTGATGTATCAGACACCATGGTTCCTCATCTACCTACACTCGGCTGTGACCTCCTGTGCCGGTGAGCCTCTCTTTCTATTCTGTCTTTAGAAAGAAAAAAACAGGACACACAAGAACACAGATGGTCGGCTGCTCTTAAAAAGGAAACTCTGTCAGTGTGCATGCCAATGTGCACGTCTTTGAATACACACAACAGAAGAGAAATGAGCAAACTCTTCATTTCACACTGAATAAACTGCAGTGCAAACTTGAGAGCGAGAGCCCAGTGTGACATGGAAGCGCACTCCTTTTCACGACTCTGCTTTTAACAAACCTGAGTAACTGTAAAATTGCACAGAAGCAGCTGCAGCTTGGAAATAGCCCTCAGATAAATAGTGATTAGGTTCTAAGTGTATATTTCCTACAAGCTTTTTCTGAACGTTTTATTCAGGTTTTTATTGAAGCAGTGAGGCTGAGTATGAATTTGAGGCTTTTCCTAATGTTCAGGAAGCAGGTTTGTGATCTGAATGTTTCCTGAAGGATTTAACCTTCATGGAAAATACAACACAACCAATTTTAAATTAGAAGCGTCTCATCCCACATATTTATCTTGAAGTTGGTGTCATCTGACACATTTGTATAAATAGAAGCAGATTTTTCCACTTAATTAGAAACAATTATAAATGATGATGCTGTTTACGTGGAATGTTAATGTTGATTTTTGTATTTATACATATATATATACACTGTATAGACCATTTCTATGTTTATAAACATTGATGACGTATGTTGTGGGCGGGGCTTCACTGGTGGCAGAACGTGACAGCTGATCTGGTGTCAACAGTGGAAAGCCGGCATCAAGAGCGATCAAATCAGAGGAAGATGGATCATACAGAGGCCTTCTCTGATTATTTTAATGTTTTGTCAACAGAAAACAGGTTGTCATACCTGAGTAGGCTAAGTTAACGATTAGCAACGGAGTGTGTTGTGTGTTACGGACCGACGTAGGCTACTGCCTAGGGACACAAAACGCTGCGTGGGCGATCATCAACTACGGTATGACAACTGTAGCCTACTTGTATGGCTGTATATTACAGTTTATTTAACGGATCCATGTCTGTTATTTCTGTATTAGTAAGACCGTTGTTAGGCTATATATCACAGACCGTTGCTAGGGACACCGCTCATGACCCGATGTGTGTAAAAATGAATGAATGAATGTCAAAATAAATGAATAAGAGGGTGAACGTGTACACGTGTTAACGTTTACACTGAATGAAACAGTAAATGTTAAATAAAAATCCCTAAACGATGCACGCAATATCTACATATATTTTATACACTGACTGATAAGAGTATTTTTTCCGTCGAAAAAAGTTGTAAAGGACGGGTCGTCTTATATTCGGGGTCTAGATATTGTAGCCTACATGTGCAAATCAGCGGGTGACACCAAACAACGTCTGCCCAAGCAAGTCAGAGCTTTTCTTTCTCTCACACTCACACACCAGTGACCTGGAGATGCAGCCGCATCAGAGGGGACGCGCGTGTGTTGCCGCTTCTCCACTACAGCACGGCACGACTCTCTTTTTTCTCTCCTTTCGTCAGCTCCAAACTCACTCTTCTGCACCGCGATTACGAAAATTAAATACAATTCACCCTCTAATGTGGCTCATCATCACAGCTTAGGGTCGTGCTGCAGCCAAGCAGCTGCGCTGCTTTTTAAAGTTGAGCTGTATGTCAGGACCTATGGTCAGGACGTGTATTTGTTGCTTACTTCCGGTATTGTTCTGCCACCAGTACGTCACTGTGACGTCGACGCCGAAGTGATCTAT
>NW_028220456.1:0-24951 GCF_045865225.1 Trachurus japonicus | reverse complement strand
GGATCTTCCAGGGTTCCTACAAGTTTCTTAAAGTTAAATTTAAGACTATTTAATACCTTTTTAAGACCATTTATACATGAAATTAAGACTTTAGTCGGCCTGTTTTACAGCCATATCGGCAAAGAAGAAAAATGAAATTCTTGAATTTCACAGTGTGCGTTTATTTGAAAAACAATTCACAGTAACCGTGCAAATGAACAGGGGGTCTTCATAAATGAAGTCTGCAGTGACATATCTATATATCAGGGATGTGATTGGCCAAGGACAAAAAAGCAGGAAATTATACGGACCCATAGCGCGACATGGCAACAGTGCAGCCATTACACACAATGACATAATTTTGACACTTTATATTAAACAATTAATTTAAGGAGAAAAAAAACCCTCAAAAACAGCATGTCAATCAATAGGTGCAGATATTATTACAGTGTGTGTGTTGTGAATATCGCACACACTGTGACATAAACTTCATCATTTTGATCATTCAATGTGTCTTAGAGCGAGAGAGACAGGAGAGAGAGCCAGTTATGACAGGTGGAATTAGCACTTGATATTGAACTTATTTAAAAGGAAAACAAACATGCAGTAGCCTACTTAGCTCCATTTTAATAATTAATGATGGAAAAAGAGTTCTTGAACCATTGAGACCTTCCAGCCAGATGTGTGGTACATGTCTAATAGCCTATTTTTTGTAGCTGCTTAAGTAAATAATCATTTTTAAAAAGCAGATTTAGTACTGACTGAGGTTCCTATCATTGTAATGGCAAGAACGGCTGGAGTGTATGAAACTTAAACTGAACTCAGAACTGGTCTAGTGGGGAGCTGTGGCTGCAGAGCCCCCTCAGCAGGTAGCACACGCACGCACACACGCACACACACCTGTTGCTGCGCTGTCTCTCTCTGTCCCTCGGCTCTCTGGACTGTTCTTTTGGGCTCTATAATTAGCATGGATGGACGGCCCAACCCGTCCGGACGCGCTGGTTCGAGCCGGGCTTTTCTTTTCTTCTTTTTTTTTTAACGGGTTCGGACATAGAATTAATGCTCGTCGAAACACATTAACGTCAGCGCGTCACGTGCAGCACCACGCCGCTCCAACAAACACTACCGCGGCAAAACAAAAACAAAGAGAGAGAGAAAACTACCGACTACCGCCGCTACGTCTTCTTGTTACTGCTCCGTGGTCGGGGCAACATCAACACCTATGGCTGTGTGGGTTAACGTCTCTGGTTAAATGGTGGATAATGGCAGTCCGGCGGTCCACCGGTCCCCACCCCCCCACACCCCCTCTCAAAAAAAAAAAGAAGCGGATTTGCATGATTTACGAGGGTCGCATTTTCATGTCTAAAAATCCGGATTTCCGGATAAATCCGGAAAAATCACATCCCTGATATATATATTGCAGTGCGGTCGAAATGATTAGTTCCGCCTCTCTGTATTTACATTATTTTTTATTAAATATTCGCGATTGACAAATAAAAACTTAAAAATAGAGAGAAGTTACAAACAGCACAATTTTTAAGACCCAAATATAAAAATTCAAGACTTTTTCAAGACTTTTTAAGGTATTATTTTCAAATTTGAAATTCAATGCTTTTAAGACTTTTTAAGACCCCGCGGGAACCCTGTCTTCCTATATGGGGCTCCCATTGTCGGCGACGGCCGGTTATGAGCCAGACGCTTACTGTATTTCTGTTTCTTCATTGGTAAGTTTGTATCCACCATTTCTCCTGGCTTGACGGCATCCAGTGGCTATCTTGGTGGTAGTAGCAAATTCTAACGAGAACTTTGAAGACCAAAGTGGAGAAGGATTGCAGTTGAACAGCAGTTGAACATGGGTCAGTCCTGACAACTGCTGTCAGGGCAACACAGTCTCACCCCTTTGCGTCAAACGGTTGACGCTTGGTCAAGGCCCCTTACGTCAATATACTGACGTGGAGGGGGTACCCTCGAGGTCGTTTCTCGACGAATAGGGCCACTCATAGACTTGAATGCAAATCCCTCATCGTCGGATTTTGACGAAGGGGGGCGGGACCGTTTCTCCCTCACTCCCAGTGCGTCAACAGCCTGACGAACGGTCACTGTCCCTCCTCGTCACATGCCTGACTCATTAGGTGCCCGTTTTTCGTCAGGTTTTGACGCGCTCGGCTTTCAGTTGATTCCAATGCAGTTCCCTTCGCGGCGATATGTGACGCTCAGAGCAAGTGATCCAGCCGACCCGGCTGCGGCACTGACGGACGCTGTGAGCAGAGAATAACTTTTTTTTTTTTTTTTTTTTTAAACTTTTCCTTAAATCTTTATTGAACCTGATGCTGCTGTGTCTGACGTAACTTTCGGCAAGGACGTCCTTTCGGTTATTTATTTATTTATTTATTTATTTAGTGATCATGGTGTTTGGTGCAGAATAATCAATAAATAAATAAATAAATAAATTACGTCCTTGTCGGAAGCTACGTCAGACCGGGGGGGGGGGGGCTGTGGATTCTAATGAAGACCACTTCCGCGTTCAAAAAGCTGTTCTGTTTAATCAATATTCTGAAGAAAGATCTGATTATTAGCCATAACGCTGTAACCATCCAAGGAAGACTGTGTAACAATATTATGTGCTTCTGCTGAGTCCAAAAGCCCTTTGTAATATCAACTTTATTTTAAGAAAACACGCTTTGTTTCCAATGTCATATCACGGAGAAGCACTACATTACCCATAATCCTCATATTTATCAGCGACGTGTCTGATTGGTTGAGCTTGCTGTTGCCAGCAAATGAAAAAATAAAACAAATTGAGCTTATATTATTTTCTTAGTAACTAAAAGGTCTTAACATCTTTTTTGTTTTCAACATTGAATAAAAAAAGGGTGCTATATTGTTAAAATTCAACAATAAAGTGCATAAAAGTTGGCTTGACTTCTTTCTTTTTTTCTTTTTTTCATAATTTTCACCAGCATCTTTCTGGTCCACATCACATCATATTTATTGTAATTTTTAATTCAATGAGTGACATTTTATTTTTTATCTGAAAAACATTATTATGAATTCAAGGGTCAGAGGTCACTGATTAGTGTTAAATTTAACCTTTTTGACCCTGTTTCCTTGAATAAATCACTAAGACTTTGATGCGGGAAGCTGAGATTTTGATTGATTTTGTTCAGAGCACTAGGGACAAAGTTTCTGTAGAATTTCAGGACTGTTGGACGTCCAGAAGGGTCACAGCTGACTGTCCAGGCTCGTTTCTCGGCCTTCAAAGCCTAGATTTAGAAGCCTTTTGTCTAATAACGTCTACATCCTTGGGGTTATAAGGCTGAAAGTTTCATGTATTTGTCCGGGGGCCTAAGGCCATCCACCATGTGCAATTTCAAACCCGTGCGACCTTCACAAGTGTCAAAGGTCACTGATTTGTGACCTTTTTGACCCTGTTTCCTTGAATAAAATACCAAGACTTTGATGCGGGAAGCTGAGATTTTGATAGGTTGTCCAGAATGTCTAGTAGATTGTGTGTGCAAAAGATTCAGAGCTCTGTGACATTCAGAAGGGTCACAAATAGCCAAAAAGCAATGCTCCTTTCTCTGACCTCATATTAAAGGAGAAATGCAATTCTTTAATAGCTTCCAGATGCTTTGGCCTATCAGGCTGAATTTTTAGCTAAAGGAGCTGGTGTACGATCAGGAAGTAGGGGAGCTGTGCATAAAGCCAATTGGTAAGTGTCAAAGGTCACAGGGGTCAAACATCAAAGTGAATCCAGCCATTCCTGCTTTTTCTCAACAAAACATACACGCTTTAAGTTATCATCATGAAATATTAATAGGTTGTATATCAAAGAGTCCTCTATCAGAATATTTTGGTCCCGTTGCTCTAGGGGCCCCAGGGGGCCCCGGGGGGCCACTTGGCTTTCCCATGCTCCCACAGAGTTGGGTCTCGGGGTGATGGATAAGGGCCTCACCATGAGTCCACAGGCCAAGTTTCAAGTGATTTGGTCGGTTTCTATGGAAACGGCGGCCTCAAGCATACAGAGGAATGCGACTGTTTGAAGCCCCGCCTCTCGAAAAGTAATGGCTCGATCAGGACCAAACACACATCTACGCGTTCGTCTTGGGCCCCCGAACCATATATTACGAAATCAGAACTGCACGACTTTTGGAAATGTGTTTTGTCTATTTCGGCTTTTCTGACTCAGAGTCTGTCAGACTTAAAGCTTGAGAGACCCTCTTAGTCAGAAAAGCCGAAATAGACAAAACACATTTCCAAAAGTCGTGCAGTTCTGATTTCGTAATATATGGTTCGGGGGGCCCAAGACGAACGCGTAGATGTGTGTTTGGTCCTGATCGAGCCATTACTTTTCGAGAGGCGGGGCTTCAAACAGTCGCATTCCTCTGTATCCTTGAGGCCGCCGTTTCCATAGAAACCGACCAAATCACTTGAAACTTGGCCTGTGGACTCATGGTGAGGCCCTTATCCATCACCCCGAGACCCAACTCTGTGGGAGCATGGGAAAGCCAAGTGGCCCCCCGGGGCCCCTGGGGCCCCTAGAGCAACGGGACCAAAATATTCTGATAGAGGACTCTCTGATATACAACCTATTAATATTTCATGATGATAACTTAAAGCGTGTATGTTTTGTTGAGAAAAAGCAGGAATGGCTGGATTCACTTTGATGTTTGACCCCTGTGACCTTTGACACTTACCAATTGGCTTTATGCACAGCTCCCCTACTTCCTGATCGTACACCAGCTCCTTTAGCTAAAAATTCAGCCTGATAGGCCAAAGCATCTGGAAGCTATTAAAGAATTGCATTTCTCCTTTAATATGAGGTCAGAGAAAGGAGCATTGCTTTTTGGCTATTTGTGACCCTTCTGAATGTCACAGAGCTCTGAATCTTTTGCACACACAATCTACTAGACATTCTGGACAACCTATCAAAATCTCAGCTTCCCGCATCAAAGTCTTGGTATTTTATTCAAGGAAACAGGGTCAAAAAGGTCACAAATCAGTGACCTTTGACACTTGTGAAGGTCGCACGGGTTTGAAATTGCACATGGTGGATGGCCTTAGGCCCCCGGACAAATACATGAAACTTTCAGCCTTATAACCCCAAGGATGTAGACGTTATTAGACAAAAGGCTTCTAAATCTAGGCTTTGAAGGCCGAGAAACGAGCCTGGACAGTCAGCTGTGACCCTTCTGGACGTCCGACAGGTCTGAAATTCTACAGAAACTTTGTCCCTAGTGCTCTGAACAAAATCAAATCAAAATCTCAGCTTCCCGCATCAAAGTCTAAGTGATTTATTCAAGGAAACAGGGTCAAAAAGGTTAAATTTAACACCAGTGACCTCTGACCCTTGAATTCATAATAATGTTTTTCAGATAAAAAATAAAATGTCGCTCATTGAATTAAAAATTACAATAAATATGATGTGATGTGGACCAGAAAGATGCTGGTGAAAATTATGAAAAAAAAGAAAAAAAGAAAGAAGTCAAGCCAACTTTTATGCACTTTTATTGTTGAATTTTAACAATATAGCACCCTTTTTTTATTCAATGTTGAAAACAAAAAAGATGTTAAGACCTTTTAGTTACTAAGAAAATAATATAAGCTCAATTTGTTTTATTTTTTCATTTGCTGGCAACAGCAAGCTCAACCAATCAGACACGTCGCTGATAAATATGAGGATTATGGGTAATGTAGTGCTTCTCCGTGATATGACATTGGAAACAAAGCGTGTTTTCTTAAAATAAAGTTGATATTACAAAGGGCTTTTGGACTCAGCAGAAGCACATAATATTGTTACACAGTCTTCCTTGGATGGTTACAGCGTTGTGGCTAATAATCAGATCTTTCTTCAGAATATTGATTAAACAGAGCAGCTTTTTGAACGCGGAATTGGTCTTCACCTGTAGAATCCACAACCCCCCCCCCTCCTGGTCTGACGCAGCTTCCGACAAGGACGTAATTTATTTATTTATTTATTTATTGATTATTCTGCACCAAACACCATGATCACTAAATAAATAAATAAATAAATAACCGAAAGGACGTCCTTGCCGAAAGTTACGTCAGACACAGCAGCATCAGGTTCAATAAAGATTTAAGGAAAAGTTTAAAAAAAAAAAAAAAAAAAAAAAAAGTTATTCTCTGCTCACAGCGTCCGTCAGTGCCGCAGCCGGGTCGGCTGGATCACTTGCTCTGAGCGTCACATATCGCCGCGAAGGGAACTGCATTGGAATCAACTGAAAGCCGAGCGCGTCAAAACCTGACGAAAAACGGGCACCTAATGAGTCAGGCATGTGACGAGGAGGGACAGTGACCTTTCGTCAGGCTGTTGACGCACTGGGAGTGAGGGAGAAACGGTCCCGCCCCCCTTCGTCAAAATCCGACGATGAGGGATTTGCATTCAAGTCTATGAGTGGCCCTATTCGTCGAGAAACGACCTCGAGGGTACCCCCTCCACGTCAGTATATTGACGTAAGGGGCCTTGACCAAGCGTCAACCGTTTGACGCAAAGGGGTGAGACTGTGTTGGTCAGGGGCAGGGGGTCTGGCAGTTGAGAGGACAGGCCAAAATTGAATGTTATGTTTACAAACTGCAACGAACAAACCTACAGACTCCACCTTTAAGATCCTCCACCTCCTGCATGTTTGTGACTTGTGACTTGTACTGACACAAAATGATGACAGTAAGTACATTCAGAGGTCAGGCACTGATAGTGATGACCCGGCTGACAGCTTCATGAGAGGAATAAAAAAAAAATGAGAGCAAATTTGGAAGCTGAAACACAACTAAAAATGTGTCAGACAGATGGACAGTGACAACAAAGAAGAAATGTAACACAGAGTGAGAGTATCAGCAGAATCTGATGCTTGATAATTACACTGGCAGTTCAAATCTCTTAATGACAAAGTGCAACACAAACACAGTGTTGTTGCAGTGGGAATTGAATGACTGACCACTAAAATCCTGGTCTTAAGTCAGAGCAGTATTTCAGTTATTTTGAGGCAGCACCTGCAGTGAACACACAATACACACACAAAAACTCTGCCTGTGTTACACACAAGCTGAGTGAGCCGCAGTGTTTCTTATTCATCACACAGACTGTATTATTTTGTTCCCTCACAATTTCATAAGGACAAGTATCCTTTAAGTGTAACACACTGCACCATTATAATAGCAACACACCAAGGTGAAGGTGCACCCAGATTTGAAAGAGAACAGGAGATGACACCCAGCCATGAATTCCACCCTGCATTTTAGATGCACTTCGGACTGATTATAATATGGCCGTTTTGTCTGAAGGGCTTATTGAGTAAGTCGTGCTTTGATGAAATTGGTGCTTGGAAACAAAATTTTAATGGTCAGATTTGGTTGGATACAAGTGCCTTTGAGTATCAGGACTGATTCTCAATGCATACCTTCAGATCCATGCTAATGCTACAGACCTACAGTGGAGGGGCTGTCGAGAGGATTAGCAACAAATACAAGCAAAGTAATCATAAGCTTCTAATAAACACAGGTATGTGGGTTTTCTCTCCCCAGGTGTAATGTTTTCATCTTCTGCTGTATATTTGGAGGGATTTTATTCCCTAGTCTCTGGTTCTTGGACATGGTCTGTCTGTGCTACACAACTGTCTTCATGGTGCCTTTCAATCCTCTAATAATAATAATAATAATAATAATAGTAATTCCTGCCTCTTCCTAAAACATTTTACACCAATTCATCAGCCAACGGAGATAATGTTTTGTAATGTAATGTAAAGTGCTATGATGTTATTGGTAACACTTTACTTAAAAGCAACTACACAACAGTCTGGTTATATTTACCAGTTAATAGAAAAAAAAACATGGTAACACTTTACTTGATGCCTATCTCTACAACGCATTATAACCGTATTTATAATGAGTTATAATGCAGTTATAGAAGTTATAATGTGTTATAATTGGCTTATAAACATGTATAACTATCATTATAAACACTCATAAATTATCATAAGGCTTTAAAACAATAAGCATAACACATCATAGAGCATTTTATAATGGCTTACTGTATAAGATCAAGTATTATAATATAGTTATAATGTTTTATAATGCATTATACCTCATTATAAGTATGGTTATAATGCATTACAGAGGCGACAAGTAAAGTGTTTTTTTCTATATAACCAGACTGTTGTGTAGTTGCTTTTATATTGTGATTTACTTATTTGTCTGTGTGTATTGTATTGTATAGGATTATGTATCCTATTCTAAGTAGAATATTATATTCCAGTTACAGTACAGTTGTATCTGTATCCTGTCCTACAGCAGTCGCCTCAGAAAGATCTCTCTGCTTTTTATTGTTCCACATGCACTCATACTAATTCTGTGTAATGATGTTTCTTTTATTGTGTTAATATCGAGAAGGTCCTGTTGGCTCGCGGTTTAATTACCAAACCTGATTGCTCATCTCTCCCATCGCCCTCATCGGCCCTACACCACACGGATTCATCACTGAGTGCAAATATCTTATTTTGAAGAAAGTGCGTGTGATGGCACTGGCCTGTCAAACTGTTGCAGCAAATTATGGCTTTGTGAAATGACAGTGCTGTGGGGTATTATTGTAATTAGGAGAGTAGATCAGTGCAGGCTGAAGCTGAACAGAGCCACAGAGAGCAGCTCTCCACATACACCACTAGTTCCCTGTTGGAGCCACAGCGGTCTGGTGGATGAACTGAGAGATCACATTCATTCATTGTATGGATATCAACAATTACTGCAGGCGAAGAGCTGAGAGGGTCATTGCATGGCTTGGTTTACAAAAAGATTGTCATTTGGGTTAAACTAAGTCTTCCTTCAAAATTAGATACCCTTTGTTGTCATGGTTACAGTACTAACAACATGGTTAACTTTGTTAAAAGGTTGAAGCCTAGATAATAGAAACAACACAAATAAAGCTGCCACTTTAACATGGAAATCAGACACTGTGCTGTGTCACATCCATCCATCCAACACAACCTCCTCCTGACGTGGACTTTGTCTCTTTACTATTCCTGAGACCACTAGACGTTGACTAACAACGAAACCTAACTATGGCCCATAAAAACTATGGGTTATATAATAATGGCGTTACTAATGGCACTACCTTTTTCAGTAACAAGTAATCAAAGAAAATACTATTTCCCCTGTTATAACACTGTTACAGTTACTGACAATAAAATGCACTGTTACTCTCCATTACTTGACTCTAGAAGTCCTGTTACAGAATAATACACCCATTGAAGTGTGCATTACATACACAGAGCCTGTCTGTGCTGAGGAATACTGTGTGAGTTGGTTAGTTCCAGATAAACAGGAGGTTAGGGTTATGGTCAGGGGGATATGGGGTGAGTTCAAGTAATTGGACATATTTGAGCATTTTATACAAAAGTAACACAATAGTTACTTTTCCCGATAATTAGTTACTTTTACAACTCAGTTACCAACACAGTTACTTTTTGGGGAAAGTAACTAGTAACTAAAACAAAATTACTTTTTAAAACTAATGCACCCAACACTGGAATAACCTTCTGTACAGACGACCTATGACCTCATTTCTGTACAGGAAATGAACCCGTGACTCCACCTACTGAGCTTTCTGCTCCTGTATGTGAACATTTTAATATATAACCATCAACTAGTGCATATTAAGAGAGGGGGAAAGCTATTGTAATATATGTTTATTAGCATTTTGTTTTATTTGTGTAAATGAGTCAGTCACATCCCTGTCCAATCTGTGGACAAATTGCTACAGTGTATATGTGGGCAAGAAAATAAAAAGGAAGAAAAATAAGTGTTGTGATCTGTTGTCACTTCCAACTCCAACATCTGACCTCTGAATGGAGAGCAGCAGACTACACTAGCCCCACCTCCAGTCTCCACCCGGCCACGCCTCCTCGTTAGCCTCATCGTTTCCACCTGTTGTTCTCAGCTGCACCACATGCACCAATCAAGCCAGTTTGTTAGCAGCAGCAGCTCCCTGTTAGCCAGGCTGGCGCCGCCTACTGGTTCCGGCGAATTTCATTTGCCTCAACCATGTAGTCAGGAAACTAGCAATGCGTTTCGGTTTGCTCCGTCCACCAAAACGGTAGGACCAATCAGCGAGCAGATGTGGCGATGACGGGCGATGACGTTGAACTGAAGCGCCCAAACTTAAATACCGGTGTAGTTCCCAAGCTGCGGTAAACAGTTGACGAGATGGATGTCGGCGAAGCTATACGCTCTGTGCTTGAAACTATTCCGGATATTGAAGACTTAAAGCCAGAACAAGAAGCATGTTTGACGAATTTTTTGGAGGGCAAAGACGTTTTTGGACTTCTTCCTACCGGGTTTGGGAAAAGACTACAATGCTAAACCACCCGGCTTCCGGCGCATACGTCACCGCCAAGCAGCAGCGATTAGTCGAAGCAAACGGAAGCAACCGCCTCCCGGAAGCAAACGAATCCCTACGGCTCGTGTTCAGACGCTATATGAAATGTAATGAAATAAGCGGCTGATGCATCAGGCTAGCTCCCTGTCTCATGTCCAGATCATCTTGCCAGACCTTCCAGCACTGTTTCATGGACTGACCTGCTGCTTTTGACTGGGCTTGTCTCTGACTACCTCTTCCTGTCTCTGCCCCAGTAAACACGACAGATCTCCTGGTTCTTCTCTGCCTGTGGCTGTTTGGTGTTCCTGTACTTGAGGAGAGCCCAGTGTGGCCTGCTGGGGGAAACGCCTCCTGGCCTGACCTCATCTTCCGTCTGTCCACAACCTTCTGTCTGCCCCGCTGCCTGCTCACCTGTTGCAGACTCTGTTCCATCCTTGGCCCTGAGCCCTACTTGCCCTCACAGGTTCCCCGCAAACTCTGACCTGCAGGTACCATCACCTACCTGAACCCTGTCCATACCGTCCTGTCGCTGGCTGCTGCTCACCTGAACTCTGCCACACCCTGTCAATCGGTGATCCTGCTCAGTTTTCTGCTTTTCTCTGTGTGGTCAGGTTGTACAGGTAATCTCTACCTGTTACAGTGCAGTAGCCTACAATGATAAAATTATGAACAAAATA
Source organism: Trachurus japonicus (assembly GCF_045865225.1). NCBI lineage: Eukaryota > Metazoa > Chordata > Actinopteri > Carangiformes > Carangidae > Trachurus > Trachurus japonicus. Next base: position 13,908 of record NW_028220456.1, on the reverse strand, counting down.
TTTTAAAGCAGAAGTAAGCGATCCGGTGGTTTTGGCTAACTTCTTGTCAGCCGATGGAGTTAGCAGTCCCCGCCCTCGTCCCTACGTCACCACATTCACGCGCATCCCTTGGCTGCACACACAGAGAGGACCGCCCCTTTATGCCGTTCTCTCTCCTCATTGGATAAAGGTTGTAGGATACAGAGAAAGTTTTCTCCTCGGCTTACAGCAGAGCAGAGTGACTGACAGACCCGTGTTTCAGACCAAACACTCTATATAAGTGATTGCTGTCGGAAGATGGAACTATTTAAGACTTATATTAACACAAACATTCCGCTTACTTCTGCTACTACTTCTGGTGAACTCATCAGACTTTTTACACATGTTCTGTTCACCATGGTGAAGAGAAAACTTTGTTTTTAATCAGCAGAATGAGTTTCATTAAGATTATATCAGATTTTAAGCCTTGTAATTGCTACTGTTTAGAAGTTACATTGAGGCTTTACCCTATACTGTTGTATTATGGAAATATCAGTCACAGCTGAAGTGGTTGGTCATTTAACACATTTAGCACCATGGTGTGACTCCTAAGTGTTATGAGACACAGACACGTACTCTGATATTGAGCTTGTCAAGTAGTTTATTATGAGGAAGTTGTCACCTGTTGTAATGAAAGCCATCAGGTGTGATGAATGATGGGAGAATGGCATGATGATAGTTATTCAGTTCACTGTATGAGCAGTATTAATCTGAAGTGGATGAGTCACTTGAAACCTATTAGACTGATTAAAAGTCACACATAACAGTGACTAAGTACTCATTAGCATGGAACCTTTGAGTTTAATGCAGTGGCAGGACCTTAGCTTATGTAACCCCAAGAATATGAAGTGCTTAAAAAAATGCTGAAATGTGAAATACATATGAATAACTCCTGATCTAATTTATTCCAATTTTACCAAACACTCTTTTTGTGTGTTTTACACCAGTACCCATGTGATTTATCAATTTCAAAATTATTCTATTATATGAAATTGGACACGTTGGGACTCCATATTAGCTCATTTTATAGGCTAATTAATATTAATACTCTAATGTTTTTCTGTTAGATGTGTCCATTTCCAGACTAAAAAGAGAGAGATCCCAAATATGTTTGATTTATTTCTCAGAAAAATATGAGATGTGAGAGAAACCAAGATGTAACTTATTTCTCCTTCCTCAGTTTTTTTTTCTCCATAGAGAAAAAGAAATCTCTCAGTTTCTTTAAATTCCAAATTAGATCTCATCAGGCTCTGAAATAATTCTCAACTTTTGTGTCTCGGTTTGATCCTCCCAGAGCTCTCTCTCTCTCTCTATGAACCTAATCTATTCACATCCCAGCCTCTAGTTTCACAAACTCATTCATCTCACACTAAGCCCAGACAGACAAAACAAAGAGCTGTCTGTAAGTGTTCTTTGAATTCTTGTTCAGGCTTAATGTTTTAATCTCTGCCCCTTCTATACAGTTGAAAACAAAAGCTTTCATGAACTTTGGTTAAATCTTTAAACCTTTCATTTTTTTACCCACTCCACAGATTCCATGCTATATGTCATTTTGGCTCAGCTGTAAGGGCGTTTATTATTAAGGACTAGTGCTCTTGACGAGGAAGGAAAATTATGAGGCAACAACTCAAAACATCAGCCAGGAAGATAAAACTTGGTCACAAATCGGTCTTCCAAATTGACGATGACTCCAAGCCACACTTCCAAAGTTGTGGCAGTGTGGCTTGAGGTCAATAAAGTCTTACAGTGGCCATCATAAAGCTGGGGCTTCAGTCAAGTGGGAAATTGTGAACTGAAGTGTGCGAGTGCCACTCAGTTCTATAGAAGCATGGGTCAAAAGTCAGCATCTTTAATTTAATTATTTTTGGTGTTTTTGCCTTATTAGGACAGTAGAGGTATGACGGTAGCGATTGAATGCTACCTTAACTCTTTCGCGACCACACTAATTCCTCAGCACATCCGCTCAGGACCACATGTTTTTGGCTATTTGTTTACCTTTTTCTGAAGAGTGACTTTCCAACGTGCTCTTCGAAAAAACGACGAGTTTTTCCACCGTTTCGTTCGTGAGTACGAAGGAGAAGAAGAGAGCTGGGTTTCTCCAAAAACGGAGCTCCCGCTCTAGTTTCAGAGAAAAACGCACTTTTGTGTCAAGTGGCAGTCGGCTCATTTTACCGGTACTCTGCAGTGTGGCTTGTGTCCCAAATCATTTCTACAGCTAAATAAATATATTTGTAGGCAAATCTGGGGGGTGTGGCAGCTTGGAGAGCAGCGGTGTGGGTCTCTGCAGCTCCGTGACACTGCTGTGTGACTGGCCGGCGATGAGTGCTCTGGGGCGGGGGCGGCCGGTCACAGCCCCCGCTGCAGAGCGCCCGCTCTGCTGCACCGTGAAAACAGCTGTGATAACGGGCTTTCAGATCCGAGTCTCCAAACCAGAAACGTTTGTAACAGCACCGGAAAAACTCGCCAGATTTGTCGTCGGTCGCTTTTGTCAAAAGAGGGTTTGGAAAGTCGCCAGATTCAGCGAGAAAGTTGCAACACTGTAGCCGACAGCCGCACAGCGCTGCACGCTGCCCCCAGAGCAGCATTCAAGGAGAACGATTACTCAAACAAAACCAAGATCACACAGTTTATAAAAAACATTGTGTTTTGATTGTAGTTTAAAACAGTTTTACATATCAGAGGACTACCATATTCACACACAGGGTACCTGAGAGTGTCTATTATCGTAATCTGTAAAAAAACGGTTTTGACGAATTTACTCGTCAATGGTCGTGAACGTTCGGCAGGCTGTGACGAGTTTACTCGTCAATGGTCGCGAAAGAGTTAAAGAGGAACTTTGCAAGTCCGCTCACTTTTCCTCTGTTTTGGTTACGCTCCTCTCGCCCATGTGCATTTGTTTACAATGAAGCCGGCGAAAAATTAATAAATGGAGCGGTGGATAACGTTACATAACATATATGATGTTACAGCGCGTGTGTGTTTAGTTTAGTGTGTAGTCTTTTTTTTTTTTTTTTTAAGTATATTTTTTCAGCTTTTTTGCCTTTATTAGATAGCACATAGTAGAGATAGACAGGAAAGGGGGAGGCAGAGAGAGGGGGAATGACATGCAGGAAAGGTCTGCCCGACGCGGGATTCGAACCGGGGACGCCTGCGGTGAGGACTGTAGCCTCTACATGGGGCGGCCGCCTTGACCACTGCGCCACACACCGCCCCTGGTGTGTAGTCTTAAACTTCATAAACGTAAAAAAGATTATGGGTTACGGAGCGTGTTTGTGTTGTGGTGTGCAGAGACGGGAGCTGGGACACCGGGGCGGCGGCCAGGTACTGTATGATGTTGCAAGGTTGGTTTTCAGCTGTGAGACGCCAGGTGAAGACAGAGAGCCTCCGTTGTCACTCGTAACAAGTCACAAGTCATGTAGTTAACCATCACAAATACTCTGGAGCTTTTAAATTAAAGCAGATATCAGTGGCACGGCCGTTTCGGCTAATGCTGTGTTCAAGGCAGGCTTTTGAAACCGTAAGTTACAGCTTCAAGTCACAACTACGACTTGGTAGCGTTCCAGGTAACCCGTAGCTCGTGTTTTTACCGTCCTGTTGTCTGTGAAAGTTCCCTATAACGGCCACTCGTAACTTCCGACCCGTGAACTCGTACCAGATCGAACTGGTATGACTTCACAGGAAGGAAAAACACAAAGTACGAGTTTCCTTGAACGCACCATGAGTTAGCAGCCCCCGCCCTTGTCAGGCATCAATTGGTCCTCGTGCTACGTCACCACATTCACGCGCATCCCTTGGCTGCACACACAGCCCTTCATGCCGTTCTCTCCCCTCATTGGATAACACTTGTATCCCACAAGGAAAATTTTCTCCTCGGGTTACAGCAGAGCAGAGTGACGGAGAGACTCGTGTTTAGGCTGAAATACTTCATGTAAGTGATTGCTGACGGAAAATAGGACTATTTAGGACTTATATTAACAAAAACATTCCACTGATATCTGCTTTAAGGTAAAAATGTAGCAGAGCCACGGGAGAAATCCTGCTTAGTTCCTCTTTAAGACGGAGCTCCCACTTGTTGAAGTAGGAGGAAACAAGAATCAGTTGTGACGTCATGCAACAATCTGCACCCTGGTAGAACCACACCGTCAACGGTAAAACATCACTTAAAACGCATTTAAATGCAAAAATTACTTTTAAAAATAGTTTTTGTGCCTTATGTGAAGCACGTTGAATGCAAAGTTTGTCCCGGTCCGCCTTGTTTTTGTGGGTGGTGCATCTCGAATGCTCTGAAGTCGGAACTCGCCATGACAGTAGCTGCGTTTCCATTACAGATTTTCGCAAAATAAAAGCGATATTTCTGAAACTTCAAAAAAGTGCAATTGCTATTTGCGGGTGTTTCCATTGAAAGGTATTTTGCGAATGAGCCGTAATGCGTCTTGCGTTTCTATGGTGACAGCACAGCGATCTCAGCTGCCGACAGCTGTTGCTGTTATTGTTTTTAACAAAGACAAAAACAGCGCTTGATTGCTGAAAGGCAAAGCCCGTGTGGCGCTGCAGCGGCCACAAATAAGGGCGCACTCACACGGGCCAGTTGTACCGTGCTGAAGCTCTAATGCCCCCTCCTCTGTCCCCCGCTGGCCCGCACTCACACCACCTCCAACCCAAGCTGCTCAAGCACGGTCGCCTCCGTTGATATAGAGGGATTATTTGTTTACCAACACGGCGGATGTGCGCTTTAACCTGACTGCAGAAAGAACGGCTTTTTAAACACCAGCGGTGATGAGGCGCTGACAACAATATGTGGTTGTGTCCACACACCCGTACTGGTTTATGTGGCTTAAGGTGACATGTCGGCGCAGGAGGGAGTGGGAGCGTGGATGCGAGCCAATCTCCTTCAACCATGCACGGAAAAGGGGAACGATAGGAAAGGTTTTCCTAATTTAATGAGAAACAATGCCCAGGTCAGCAATGCATTACAATAAACATGTGGTTCATTTGTCCCCTCCAGTCACATAAACCAACACAGCGTGGACACACACAACTCCGGTGACGCCAGTGACGTGTAGAAAAGCGAAAAAAGTGTTTCTATTACACTTTTGCGATACACGTTTGTATCGATACGTCTCAAAAACCACCTCATGAGAGCGCAAAAACTTTTTTGCGATATTTGAGAGTTTTTTCGAAATGTAGGTGTTTCCATTAGCCTACCAGTTTTTAATTTCGATATTTAGGTTTTGCGCATTTCAAGGGGTAATGGAAACGCACCTACTGTCGTTAGCCCAGCCCATCCAGTAACTGGGTGTTTGACATCCCCTGACTGAATGACAATTAACCAATGGGATGTGTTGATGAGCTGTGTGATTGACCAGTCAGCCATGGTTCTGTGGGGGGAAAAATAAATAAATGCCACAGTAGGGATCGACCCACTGGGACAGTATGTCAAATGTCTAGTCCACCCCTGATATTACAACAAGCTTTGAGCATCTCTCTTCAGTCTCAAGTGTGTCTCTTGCTGTTATAGTTGCTGTGTTTCAACTACTTCTTCTTAGATTCAGGAGAAAAACATGAGAATCTAAACAAGAATCTTAATTTTGTCTCCTGGGCTGTAGAAAAGCAAGTGTTAATTTTCTTCTGGCTTTTTCTCTGCTTCATTAATGTAATGAGCACGACTGCCCTGAACGAGCCCTCTCCTCTCACTCGCATGTTATTTATGTTTTGCTCCCTAATATTTCACTCTCTATCTGAGCCGCCGTCTCTCTCGTCCTGTTGTACTAATAAGTAAATGCTAAAATTAAAACCACATTCTCACCTTGGCTCTTTTTTTCTCAGCATGAAGGAGAGGCTGCCAGCTAAATCCAGCGGAAAGTACGTGCCAGTATCAGCACACAGCGGTCCCATCGTCACGCTTCTGTCCACAGGATAACCACTGACATCACACACTCTGCCACTGCCACCGGCCATGAAGATTCGGACAGGTAATCCTGTTTCTTATTCACTCATTTCATGCATGCAACCCAGCTGAGTGCAGGCAGGGGGAAGGATGGGAAGACATAAAATCTCATTTGGACTCCATTCTTGGTACAAGTTGAGCAAACCCCAGAAACGATGACCCATGAAATCAAGGTGCAGACAAGCGCCTCCACTGGGCCCCCTCCTCATTATGACATTGTGAAAAACTGGAAAGTAAAGGTCACGGAGACCGGACTGAGAAGTGAAATGCAACCTTGAGAATGTATACTGTGAATGTGTATGGAGGAAATACACAGTCTTGGACATGGTCAGGCGGGATCATCAGAGCCGGTAATCACAGTGTGAAGTTGGGATGAAGGGGTTTCTGCGGATTCCTTTTCAATTCAGTCTCAACATGCACAAACAAAAAAGAAAACAAAAAGCCAGGTAATCAGACATTGTTAAGCCTGCTTAAAAATGCAAATAGCTGGCTTTTGGTTTCACAAAACAAAGAGTAAACAGGGACAAGTCTTTGTCTCCTACTGAGCTGATGGACTCTGTGAGATGAGGAAGCTATTTCCCCTTCAAAGCAAATTGAACAGAATTGATTCCGTCCCTTCCTTTTGTGAAAGTGCAGCTTCAAAGAGTGTGTTTCTCCGAGGCCTCGTAACCAGTGTCATCTTACTGAAGCAGACCAAATCCCCCATGTTGTGTGTGTGTGATCCAGTCCCCAGCGAACGTGAAGTTAATTAATTCCTCTTACAGACAATTAGTCTGTTCAATCAAATCCTTTGGGCATGTTTGAATGTGGATAAGTCCAATTCCCCTCTAAAACTTGTGATTAATCACATTGATTACCCGCTGTGTTCATAAATCACAACACAAAGTCAAACCCTTTCTTCTCCTTGATCCCACAGTTTTGGTCATGCATAGCAATTTCCACCAAAAACAAGTTTGTGGTTTATTAATATGAATCATTATGTAAGCTGGTTAAATTTTAATACAGATCACAATGCATATGTATGATCTCACTTATTAAAATCTGCACATTTTAGCATTTTCATTTTACATATCAGATGACCCTGGTCTGCACCACAGAGCTGCTCACGTTGGAACGCTTCAAACACATGTTCTTTTTGTAAAGATCCACTCAAAGTTGAAGACGTTTGATTGGAGGACGGATACGCACACTTACTTAGCCTTGGGCCCATTTTGTATTATGATTACTATGTTTTCACATCCATTCAGTGATGCTCCAAGAGACTGAAAAGAATAGGGCAGGCATGTTTAAAGTGGATAACTGATGGGTTTTCACATCAAGAAATTTAATTTCTTCCTTTTTCTTGCGTGATTTTGCACAAATTGATTTCTTTGAGTTGTTTGTTATTGTTGTACCAGAACTGGTTTGAAATGGAGTTGAATTAAATGTTCCCAAACAAGATTTATTTTTCTTGACTTGAGAGGAATTAAAGTTTCATAATAAGGCATAATGGAATATAAAGTTCGTGGCTTTCTTATTTTAGCCACCAATATGTCCATACAGCGGATATTGTTATACTCAGAAGCACACTTTTAATGGAATCGGCAGTTATTCTTATGTGGCTTGCAGATATCAGTAGTTTCAATAACCTGAAAGGCTTTAAGTAGTGGCAGCTATATTAGCTGAATGGGAGCGTGCCTATGTTCCCTCAGCCCTATGTTCCCTCAGCCCTATGTTCCCTCAGCCCTATGTTCCCTCTGGACTCTCTCTACCTATCTGGACTCTGTCTATCTGGCTTGTCTAGCCTCTACCTGGTCTTTTTACTAAACTTAACCAACTCCTTTCTTCATTGCCTAAACCCAACCAATGGTGGGACCAAAGGGCTGTGGGAATAGGGCCTAATTTTCGGTGACAACAAAAGTTAGAAATGAGGGAACATAGGGCTGAGGGAACATAGGGCCTAATTTTCAGTGACGACAAAAGTTAGAAATGAGGGAACATAGGGCTGAGGGAACATAGGGCTGTGGGAACATAGGGATGACCCCAGCTGGATGGGCAATGACACATGGAATCCTGCTTTGCTTTCTAAAAGTTATCCATGTCCATTAGCTATGGCTTTTGCATGTGTCTTCCTTATTTAAGGCAAAGCTCTCAGGAATTGCTTTAATGCTGCAGCTCTGTCGGTGTGAAGAAGAGAAGGCTGGCAGCCATTCATTTAGTTGGTTGAATCCAGTTTGGCCTGTAGGCACTACCAATCTATTACTCACATCCACCACTCGCTGTGCGTTGAGCACTATGCACACAATGGCCCTTTGTAGTGACGGAACAAAAACCTGGTAGTTACTGAAAGAACCTATTACATGATGCATGCATGCTCAGTCATGCACATCACCTGTAGTCCTGTCCCATGGCTATCTGAAGGAGGAGATATTGGTTATTGAAGAGTGACATGTATCTCTATGGTGTTTCATTTGATGCACTCTCAACACAGAAGAGCTTTTTATGGTTGAAATGTGCTAATGGACACACATCTGCTGCTGGGGTGGAATTGGAAAAAACACACATTTCACTAATGCAAATGTTTGAGCTGTGTCGTTTTTACTTGATAAAACTGTCAAACTTATTTTCCAACAGGAAGCAAGAATTATTGTTGAAGCTACTGTATCCAGACTTGGGCCGAATTCCGATTCTCCCCTTAGCCCTAGCCCTTGGCCCTAACCCTTCGTTTTGCGCGTTCACGTGAAGTGGTAGGGGTGTCCCAATTCTGGTTCAGACGAGGGTTAGGGGGAAGTGGTAGGGCTATCTCGCCCTCGAAACGGAGATTTTTCAGGGGCACACTACGGACCGAGGGCTATGGCAAGTTTCCCAGAATGCATCTTGCGGCAACCGGCAGCTGATTTATTTCTCACTGTAGCGCTGTTATTACGTCATTTTGTTAAGTTTTAATATTTTTTCATGCGAGAAAGTAGCTGTTTAGATCCCCAATGTGCGGTCGGTTTATCCACATGAGGCTGTTTAGACGTTTGCTCCGATGTTTTTCGGAGAAGTGAAGCTCCACGTTGGAGCCTCCACCTGTGGAGCAGATCAACGGCTCGTCACGGAGACACCACCCCGTCCGGAGAGCTTGTCAGCCGGCCAACCTCCCGACCTCATCCCGGTAGAAAAGACGGACGCTAATTAACTTACCCGCAGGGTTTTAAAGGTTTACCACCGCGTAGTTACATTCTTTTTAGTAGATAAATGCTCATCTCATTGATGAAATGTAACAATTGTCGCATTAATTTGTTTGAATTAAAAGTGAAGCTTCATGTGTTTTGGACACAGAAGCAGCACTGGGGGATCTGTAGCCTATACAGAAATCACCACATTTACATCAATAAATAAATGTTTTACAATGAACCGATCATTCTTCATTAAATTTTATTTTATTTTATTAAGTTAACGTGGTTCTGAATAGAGGATCTGTGGCAAAAGCTCGTCACGTCTGCTTATGTGAAAGCCAGCAGAGACGACTGATGACGCATGTGATTGTTGAAGTGGTGTCCCAATTCGTAGGGGTTCCCTACTCCTTGTAGCTCCGTTTCAAGGGCAAGGGTTAAGGGCTAGGGGTAGGGCTAGGGGGAGGGGTAGGGATGAAAAATAGAATCGGAATTGGGCCTTGATATGTCTTCATCAGGCATCAGATACATGACATGCATATAAGTTGCAACAGGTTTTTTATGTACTTCCTACCAGGAAAAACATTTTTATGAAGAAATCTGGGTAACACTTTACAATAAGGGTTCCTTAATTAACGTTAGTTAGTACATTATTAAGCATTAACATATAAACTAATGTGTTAATTAATGCTGAGTAATAATGCATACATAATGATAACTAATTACATGATTCAACAAATGTATTAACTAACTTTGAGTAGTAAACGTTAATTAACTGCTTACTAATAGGCTACATTAATTAATGTGTTTCCTAATCCTAAGTAATATATAATAATGATTGTTAATTTATCTGTAAACAGTTAATTAATACTAACTAACGTTAATTATGGGACCCTTATTGTAAAGTGTTACCGAAATCTGCATATAAGATAAAGACAAAGTGAATGCATATCTTATACTCTTAGCACGCTCACTAATTGTAAACACACCCATACACACTCTTATCACCTGTTTAGGATATATACACGCCTTCTCTTTGCATGGATTCAAGCTGTACATGTATTAATCCATCTGCCAATACAGAGCTGCATATGGAAAGTAATTGGCTGAACATGTACCTACAGCAATTTACACCTGTCTGTACATGTTAAATTCCTTTGGCTGTATCTAATCAGATGACCTTAATTACCACACTGTGGCCTCCTTCCAGTATTAGCATCAGCCATGTGGTTTATATCAAAGCTTAAAGGCTTAAACACACTTGAATATGATATGCGTCTATGCTGGGAATTAATACACTGTGGGGTGAGACGGCAGCATACAATAAATGAATACAAATGAATGGCACTATCTTGTGTGGTGCCACTCCCCCCCATATACACACATTGATATGCATCCTCAGACACTTGCAGGGCAAAAAGCTAGTCAAGACGCAACGGGCAGGTTTTCTGTACAACATCCCTCTAATGAACCCCTCAGATAACAATGTATGATGGGAAACAGATGTGCTACAATTGTTCAATTAACCCCCAGTCCTTTGATACACGGGGGTCCCTGAATATCTCAACATATTCAGCCGTAACTATTTGCAAAGCGGTGGCCCAGGGAGACATGCAGAGAACAGGAAAAAAAAGTGGAAAACAAAAAGAATGAAAGACATTTTTTTTTCTCTCAGACAAAGAAGCAGAGCTGAAACACCATGCCACCAGAGGGCTGTGTGTAATTTATCAGCTTCTGAAGGCCGCTGCAGACACATTTACTCACTGTGTCATGAAGAAACATATTTCTCCCCTCCTGCCTGTGGATTCACCCCATATCAGCACCTCTCCCCCTATAACGGAGAGTTTCCCTCAGCAGTGTAATAAGATTGTGTCCCTGTACGCCATACCATCCATGATTAGGGTATTTATCAATGTTAAGTTCAATTATTTATCCACATAGTGTCAAGAATAGTAAATTAGGTACGATGGAATTGAGTACACTTTTATCTGAGTGTACTGTTGCTGAGGTGCACCAGTGTAATAGCTTTCATGAAGCGGGTAGAAGGTGCCTATTCATGCTATTTCTCATTTCACAAGTGATCCCATGAACCAGACAGGTTTACCTGCCGGACTCTGGAGTTGTGCAGCAATAAAGGGAAAAAAGATTTTTTGTGGACTTGTGGAAGTCTCGAGATGTGGAAAAATATGTGAACAGTTACCAATATTATAATCCAGAAGTGACACTGACAAGGAGGGTAGAATGTACGGCTGGAGACGTTGGATAGCCCGTAATTTTGAGCTGGGTCGTGACCAGACATCAAGTGGGAAAGAAGGCACCTTTCAAAGTTATTTATTGAAAAAAGTCATTATATCTGACTAATTTATCAATTCATTTTAATACCCCTTCACTCTAATATAAACCTGTTCATACAGATGTGATCATCTTCTTTAGTCTTTACTATTTCAAGTCTAGTCACAGAAGCACTCTACAACACTACTGACTGCACCACATGGTGAATTTTGATCAAAGAAATTTGATTCAGTTTATTTCAAAATAATTAAAAATCACCAAATCTTGACTCCAGACTAAGAGTAGGCCTGTGTTCAGTTGCAATGATTGGTATTCTGTTCTCCTCTCTTTATTCATTTTACTAGCAACAATACAACACATTTAATGAAATTACTGGTAAAACATGGTCAAAGTGATTCGGTCAGTTGTTTAATTAAATTTAGTTCCAGAAGGAAGATAACCATCACCCATGCAATAATGAAATACTGAATTATGAACACATTAATTGCCCAATATAGTGTTGTTGTTGTTGTTGTTGTTATTTTAAGTATTATTTAATATTTTATTTATCACCTCTTGTTAATGTTCATCTTCTTAGCTACTTCCAAATGTTTCCTGCTTGTCCTCACCTGTGCACAAATAAAGCTATGAAGATACCGTTACTGTACTACACTTACCACACACATTAATTGATGCTGACAAGGGCTTAGTTACACTGTGTACCTGTAATTCTCATTCTTCACATTTTAGGGAGGGCAGTCTGTGCCATGGCTCTGTTCTCATTGATCATGATCTGTTAACACACAATAAACCAATGAAATTATGACTTATTTATTAATAATGATGCACTTACTGTCTAATGCAGGACACTACAGGTAAAACCTTGTCATTCCTTGTTCTGGTCAGTTTTTGGATTTTGGTCTACTTTGCTTCCAAATGTTTTTAATGTTCTCTCACACCAATGGAAACAAAACCAAAACCCGGTAATGGTATTAGATACAAATCTGTATTGACTCCCCTCACTACAAATACAGTAGCTACATTAGTCTGTATGCCTGCCATGATAAACCCTGATATTGGACAACATTTAGTCAGATAGTGATCTAACATTAATCAACTTATTACATTAGCTCATGTTGGATATGCATTAGTTGCATAGGGAGGTCAGAGGGTGTGTCAGGGTTAGGGCCACTCCCCTGAGACTAATCTCTCAACCTGATATTTTCACTTTTTACTCAATCAGTGGCAGTCAATACGCTGTATTTGTCTGACAGGGAAGCTATGCATAGACAGGAAAAGGCCCATATTTATTTTAAAAACCAACCAGAAAAAATAAAAAACTTTTTCAACTTTTTATGCAGAGAAACAATTTGACAAACATAACACTAACAACACCATAAATACCTTTTTGCTATTGCTTACATAGATGTAACATGAACAGCTCTTTACTTTTCAGTTTAGATGAAACATTGAGTTCAGCATCAATCTTCAGCATCTCTCCATTATGAGGTGGAAACCTCCATCATACCTTTTTGTTTTGGTTCTTTTTCTCTTACGTCTTTTCTCCTACTCAAATTAGCATGCTAACCAGCTAGCCTTGGTCCAGGAGGGATGGATGTCTCATCAGCAGCGTAATCATGGTGATAAGACCCGGTGCCCCCACAAAAAAAACACAAGCACATACACACACACACTTGGGCTGTGTTCGAAATCATCCACTCACTCACTCACTCCCTATCCACTACATCATGTATATGATATAGTGCACTACATTATGTACACGATGTAGGGAACGACGGGAGGAGAATTCGGACACTAGACGGTAATTTTCTGGACGTGGTTGCGTCAGCTGATGCGCCAGGTGTTGCTGTGACGGAAGCAGACGCGCTGAGAATCATGTAAACAAACCATGGATGTATGAAACAAACCGGACACATAATAAATAAAATAAGAAAAACCAGACACTTGCGGGAACATTTTAGGATGTGATTATGTGTGGTTGTGTTACTCGGACAATAAACTGTTGAAATATCGGAAGTTTGGTTTGGTAAACTGCTGTTGTGTGTCCCGACCGTGAGCCGCTAACGGCTCTGTGGCTATGCTCTGTGGCTATTAGCTTAGCTCGTCAGATCGTATTTAATACATATTCTATTACAGTTTCTTAATTAGATTGATTTAATGCTGCCTGTTAATGTTCGGATGCTGCTGCCCAACTCCTGCTCCTCAGACGAGGCAAACGGAGCGAAGGCAAATATGTCTGAGGAGTTTTTTTGGTAAATTGAACTAAATAAATCATAGCTAACATGCTAATTAGCTTCCTCTTCTTCTCTGGCAAAACACGACCGCATTGCATTGTGGGATACGGGAGTAGAAAGTAGTGTACATCGCTTGTTCACTCAATTTCGCGGTGCATTTTGGGTGTTTTGTCATCCACTACATAGTGGATGAAATTAATCGCGGAGAATTCGAACAACACTACAAAATGGCGAACACACTATATAGTGCACTACATCCGTGATAGGGGGTGATTTCGAA
>NW_028220455.1:0-5685 GCF_045865225.1 Trachurus japonicus | reverse complement strand
TTAGGTTAGGTTAGGTTAGGTTAGTCTTTATTGTCTCCCTTGGGAGAAATTCGTAGTGGACAAACCAGAGACTCCCAGGCGCCATGAACACATAAACAAAACATCAAGACCATAAACAAACACAACATCATATCCCATATCCCCATCATATCCCCCAGCTCCTTGCCCCCCACAATGTCCTGAAATCCCCTATACATATAAAAATAGAAAGACAATAATAATAATACCATGATGCCCATCTGACCCCTTGCTACAGCAAAATTATTGCACATTCCTCTTCACATTCAGCAACACACTCATTATTGCACATTCCTCTTTACATTCAGCAGCACACTCAATATTGCACATTACCCTTTCCTCTATACCTACAGCAGCACACTCATTATTGCACATTACCCTTTCCTCTATACCTACAGCAGCACACTCATTATTGCACATTCCTCTATACCTACAGCAGCACACTCATTATTGCACATTCCTCTATACCTACAGCAGCACACTCATTATTGCACATTCCTCTATACATACAGCAACACACTCATTATTGCACATTACTCTTTACACACCACAACATGCTCACCCCCCCCACACACACACACACATAGGGTACTAACCTCCAGGAGATCAGCTTACACATTTTTTTTGCAAGTAAGTGCTTTTAAGTTTAAAGTTTTTTTTTGCCTTTAGTCCATCAGGTCCTACTGCTCCTCTCTACTTCCTGTATTGTTCCAAACAGCTGGGATTTGAGATCTATGGACATGTTTTAAATTTCAACCAAAAAAAGCTTCAAAGTAAATTAAGGTAGCACTACTACAGTATCAGGAACTATAGCTATTTCGTCTAATTCTTTTAAAGGTTTCAGTTTTGCAAGAATAATAATAATAAAATAATAATAAAAAATAAACCTACAAATGAATGAGAAGATTGGTGTGATGACAGCTGTGCAGTTTTTGCAGGATTGTCTGATTTTAAACTCATTGTTTTGAAGTGTCAACAGGTTTACTTCCAAAAAGACATTTTACAACACACTTGTGTGAATGACTTGATGGCTTACTGACCCACTGTATTGCACCTTTAAATCCTACAAGACTACTTTAGACACTTGCACAGATACTGTGTGTATCTAATACAATATCTGTCAATCCAGCAGATGAGTGAAGCTGAAGTCTGACTCATCTTTGAAAACTTTTCTGCCACGTACACTGTTCTTCTTTGTTACAGACTTTCTGTGCTCTATAAACCCACATTGTGTGAGATTTATGCTGTGGCTGGTTGTGCTTTGTCTCTACAGATCTACATATTTGAAAACAACATCTACTACCAGTCTGATGTCAAGAGCAACTCCCTGAGGCTAACGTCCTCGGGGAAGGAGGGGGTCATCTTCAACGGGATAGCTGACTGGCTCTATGAAGGTAGGCTACTCATCAAGCAGCCACAGTCTGCACTTTACACCTGTTCCTGCAGGCTGTTTGGAGAAACTCAGACAAACATACAGTATAATGACTTGTTGAGAAACTGTTTTGCCGCAGTGGATTTTAAACACTGCTGAGGTACAAATAATGATAATATCTAACCTCATTTTCAAAGTGTTAACAAACTGTCTCATTAAAGTGAAAATGCCTGTGTTTAGAAGTATTACCTTAGAAAAGACAGTGATTAAATATTCATGTTTGTTCTAGTACCAATCTAGATGTCCCAGTGGGTGAAGGCATTTTATGTGCTTTAGAAGAACACACACTGCATACACTTAGGCACTTGGGCCCATCTCTCTGGAGGAGGAAGATTATGTAAATCTTCTTTAAATCTAAAAAAGACAAGCCACCGCAATATCCTCACTGCAGTTTTGTCTTCTGTGTTCCCCTTTTTGTTATTAATTAACTTTGTCAAGTATAATCATTTAACAGTCAGTGATGGCTGACCCCAAATTAGAACATCATATAATACCTCTTTTGTTGAAGCAGCTTTTTTTCCACTTCAGTGTGTTTGCACTTGAAGAGCGACTTTGTATTTAACCTTTAAGGATCACAGAGGAATGTATTGTGTATAAAAAGATTATGAGGATATATTACCTAACCCTTCCATAGCAACACAGATCATCATCATCATCAACTGATATGTGTGTCATGTACAAGATCAGTGGCAGGCCCATGCAAAGAAACCAGGAGAAGAAACCACTCAAGAACCTAAGAAATCACTAATGGCAGATACTACATTTTACAGATGGTACTTGAATGCCTCAGAAGCACATGCTTAGCAGATGCTACATTTAAGAGATGTCCCCTAGAAGCTCCAAATGCAGACTCTCAGTAGACAATACTATTTAAAGACGTCCTCTAACTGCCTCACTTGCAGGCATTGGGTAGGTAAGAGCTGCAGCAGACATCACCAGGGCCTCCACTTATTTTAAAGTGACATTATCAACATATTAAGACACAAACCAGCGGCTCATTGTGTCTCATTCTGAGTCTCCATCCCCACAGAGGAGATCCTCCAGACCCATGTGGCTCACTGGTGGTCACCTGATGGAGAGAGGCTGGCATTCCTGGTCCTCAACGACAGTCTGGTGCCCAACATGGCTTTACCTCGCTTCACAGGCATGGCATACCCCAGAGGAAAGCAATACCCATACCCCAAGGTAAACATCATGAATTAAAGTCTATGTCAGAGTCTATGGTCTAGTCTAGTGATATAACAAACAAGCTGTCTGGTCATTTTAACTAACAAATGTTTGTTTTCAAGAGAAAGAGAAGGAGAAAATCATTGTTATTCTAACATCTACTTACAGTATGGAGCAGTTACAGTGTGGTTAGCTTATCTTTGCTACACAGATGGAAAAATTAATAATCTGGTTGGTGGTGAACATGGCCGACTAGTTAACATGTAGCTACTGTATGCAACTCGTGTTTGTAAATTTAAAGAGGAACTATGCAGGGTTTTCACCTTAACTCTGCTACATTTTACCTTAATTAAACAGCTTTAGAGTGATTGTGATGATTAAATAAATGACTTTGTTCCAGGGAGAATGGAGGCTCTCTGCCTTCCACCTAGCGTCTCTTGGCTGAAAACCAACCTTGTAAGATCAGAGCCTCCGTCCCCGTGTCACAGCTCTCGTCGTTGTGGCACTGCCACACAAATGTGTCCCATAACCTGTAATCTTATGACAGATAAGACTACACAAACATACATGTCGTAACACGTTTATGATATTTAACGTTATCCATCGTTCCATGGAGTGATTTCTCGCCTGCTTTGCTGAAAGCAAATGCACGTGGCCAGGGGGAGGGTTAGCAAGACAGAGGAAAAGCGACAGGACTTGCATTAGCTCCTTCAAGACATTTTCTTAAGTTCAGTTTAACAAACTCTTGTTTTGCTTCTATCGCTGTCACTTCATTTTGTCTACCAAAGTTAGCATCTTAACGAGCTAGCAGTGGCCCAGCCATCTCATAACTTTTAAAATGCTGAGTCACTGTAGCATCCAGTCGGCAGTGTTGGGCAGTAGCGTCGTTACAAGTAGCGGCGTTAGTAACTTAACTACATTTCTCAGTAGCGTGGTCGTAGCGTCGCTGTTTTCTACATCAAATAGCTTTTCAGTAGTTAAGCTATTTTATTGATCAGTAGCGCGGTAGCGTCCACAGAAGCTACATGTGATATCATGTACGTATCTGTTGATGCCCGTCTGCTGCAGCGGCGCGGCACGCAGCAGGTGACAGAGGAGGAGGGATAGTTAAGTTCGTGAATCAGAGCCGTAGCTGGACTATGAGCTGGACAACTTTATCGCTGCACAGCGACCGCGCGCACCGTTGCACGTCGCTCCAAGAGCCCGGTGCGTCCTGTCTGCAGCGGAGACACGGCCACTGAGAGGACTGAGTGAGGGGACCGGTCCTGTAGGAACGCGCCTTTTAATTAATCAAACCAAACACCCTGAACAGCTGAGTAGGCTACGAGAGGGAGAGACGGCTGCAGCAGTTAAAACGAAAGTTCCTCGTCCCAGCTGTCGCCCACTCCGTCCGTGGCCGACAGCTTTTAAAACAGTGTTTCCCAACCTTGGGGTCGGGACCCCACGTGGGGTCGCTTGAAATTCAAATGAGGTCGCCTGAAATGTCTAGTAGCCTAATTGATGAATTAAAAAAAAATCTGACCAAGAAAGGTTAGGAACCACTGTTTAACTCTTTGACTGCCAGCCATTCTCACAGCAGCTTCCTCCAGCTTGCCAGGCATTTTCCAGCTTTTTGACTGATTTCCGTAGACCCACCATATATTATGTACTGTTATTATATACACATTCAACCCATCAAAGGAAAGATGAGGGTCTCTAGTTTCCAGCAAAAAAAACAGTTTGTTTCTATCTTGTTCCAGTCTTGTGAAATTGGCGGTTGAATATAGGTTACTTTAGCCCAAAATGCCATTTTGGCACCAAAATCTTGAGAAAAAGAGGTTTTTGTGTCGGCTGTCATTTTCAGGTGAACCAGTACAATTGGCTCCTTTATATTTTGCTTTAGTGATGCCTCAACATCTGTACAGTTGTTCTCTTGTAAACAACAACTAAATCAACACTGACAAATGACTTTTGATGACAAAAGACAAAACATTTAGCTACTGACACACACTACTGCAGCCTCTTTTTTTCTTTTCTTTGAGTTACAACTTTTTCTTTCCTTTTTTTTAGTGTGTGTGCGTACGTGACGTGTGCGTGTGCATACGTGTGCGTGCGTGTGTGTGTGTGCGCGCGTGCGCGGATCAGTTCGACAGGTTTTTGTAGCCGATCACGGCGCTTTAGATCAGATCCAGCTTCCTCTGGTCAGCAGGCAGCGGTCTCACTCACTGTCTCTGTCTCACACACACATCTACACAGCTAAGCTCTCACCAGCGGCCAGATGTCACGGAGCGGCGGCGCTGCAGTCAGACACCCGCTCCGCTCCGTGAGGGGGGAAAAACACGCTATAGTTTTTATATCTCTCAATCCAAATGTGTTTTTCTGCACTTTATTTTGATGATACAAGTCTGATCTTCACAGAGGAGTAGGGCAAGACATTCAACATGGCGTTGCCATTAAAAAAACCCTAAGACGAGTTATCTCGTCTTTGGCAGACCACGCTTGGATTCGCTAAGACGAGATAACTCGTCTTTGGCAGTGAAAGAGTTAAAAAGACACTTGGGTTTTTTTGGAATGTACTTGCATAGATCTTTCACTCACAATGGGACGATATAGGCTTAAATGAAAAACTTTATTTAACTTCTTGTGCTTTTTTGATGAGCAACGGCAACTGGCATATTCAAAAACTGTCAGAATAGTCAATAATTCTTTGAAAATTAAGTCTAAAAAAATATTTTATTTATCCAGTAGGCCCTATTAAAAAAAATAAAAAAACAACAACTTTAAAACCACTTTCGGTATTCGGTATTATTCGGTTATTCGGCCAAGCGTTTTGATTTTATTCGGTATTCGGCTTCGGCCAAAAAAATGCCATTCGGTGCACCCCTACTTGGAATTAAGTTGGTTTGATGTAAAAAAAAAAATAAAAAAAAAAATAGCTTTGATGTAGCTAAGCTACTTTTGTCATTTTATTGTAGCGTAGCTTGCTACATTTCTCTGGTGGGTAGCTTTAGTGTAGTGAAGCTTCATTTCATGTAGAGTAACTTGTAGCTTAGCTCACTACATTTTCCAAGTAGCTTGCCCAACACTGC
>NW_028220454.1:0-5526 GCF_045865225.1 Trachurus japonicus | reverse complement strand
TCACTGTGGAAAAAGACTGTGTTCCAGTTGTTTGAAACTGTTTACATTGTAACATCTGACAATATTGTTTTGTTTTCACATGAATCCCATGGCAGGGTATCTGCAGATTTCAGCAAGTCAAATGTAAGACTTTTTAAGACCTTTTTAATGCCACCTTGAATTAAATTTAAGACCGAAAAAAGAATAAAAAAATCCTATAAATATAAGCGATGGTTAGCCACTGTACTACAACCTCATTGACAACCAGTCAAGTTTACTTATTGTCTGTTATTAATAAACAAACTGATAATCAATACAAAACTAGAAAAAGCACCAAGGAAGAAAGGAAGGAGTCTGCGCGCGACTGACACTGAAATCACTCACACAACTTTTACTCAAGGACAATGGAAAAATGAGTAGTTCTAAGTATTGAAATGAGTACCAGAAGGCTGACCAACGGTGACCAAACCCCTGTAGGAGGGCATACAGGTGCATCTCAATGAATTAGAATAAATGTAGACAAAATGTAGGGAAAAAAGACCAATTTAAAAAAGCATTTGTAATATGGAAATGTTTGCTTTCTGATAAGTTTGTCCATCTATATGCTCTCAATACTTGGTGGGGGCTTTTTGGCTTGAACTACTGGAACTAGAGTTTTCCATGTTATTCTGGTGCATCTCAGTAAATTATTAGAATATATATTTAAGCAATAGGCCGTGGTATATGCTCATTACACCACGGCTAAGGGGCGTTGTTTGGCCCGAGGCGAAGTGGAGAAATTACCGACCTGGTTGAGAGCAGCATTAGTAAACCACAACAAAAACACGTGTAATGTAGCCTCTCCCCCCCCCTCATTTTTCCCATTGACGGAAATCCGTTGTGGCGACAGAGAACTTTAATCCATGAATTTAAGACCATTGAGTACTGTATTTAAGACCATCTTAGAATTTTATTTATTAGAATTTTCTAATAAATACTTTTTAAGGCCTTAATTTTAGATACATGAATTTAAGACTTTTTAAGACTTTTTAAGGATCCGTGGATACCCTGCATGGGAACCAGGTGACGATCAAATTGCAGCTTGTGGTTTTAAGCTGGTGGTGCTCACCTCCAGTGATGTGCCCATGATGATCAGTAGATCTGCCAGTGGGAAGTCTGTGAGGTACTTGAAGAAATGCCGTGGAAGCTCCTCCCCGAAAAACACGATGTCGGGTTTCACCACGCCCGTACAGGTGGGACACTTGGGGACCGTCCCACTCATTACATCAGGCTGATGAGACACAGAAACATCAAAAAATATTATGTTTACAGTGGTGTTCATTGCAGATCTCAGACTTATTTATCTTAAAAAATGTATTTTCTTTTTAGAGTGCAGAAAAGCTTTGTTCCAACTATTTCAAAACCACATTAGAAACAGGAAACATGGAGGAGTTTGTGTGTGGTACAAAATGCTCATAAAGCTTATATATTATATATTGTATGAATAAAAAATGATTTCAGTTCAAGTGACTTTGTCTCCACAGGCAAGTGTTGAAAAAGAATAAACACAAAGGACAAAAGTATCTTCTCAGATGGACACTGTGCAGAACAGACTGGAGGTTCACATTGGCCGTAAATAACTCACTCGTAGGTCTTCTCCCTTATACTTCCTCATACAGACGGTGCAGGTGGCGGTGGAAAACGTTCCATGGGCCTCGACCAGCATCTCAGGAGGAATTCCTGCCACTGGATAGAGATGCATGCAGAAGAAACAAGTCATCAGGTTCAAGGTGATCTTTGCCACGGGGCCATTTGTTGTGCAGCTAGCGGCAAGCACAAAAAACAGTACAACATTTAAAAATACCACAGACAATACAATCATAAACAACATTCATACAAAAAAACAATGGCAGCAATGATTTTTTAAGCCTATTTGTCACGCATTTTAGCAGGCAGTCCCTGCGGTACGACAGACGCAGCTTAAAGGTCCCTGACAGTCATGATGAGGCATTAAAGGCAGAGTCTGGAGGTTTGTTTGTTGCAGTTGGTAAACATAACATTCAAACTGGGCCCCTCCTCTCGGGCTCAACTGTGCAGCCTCCTGCCACTGACAGCAGCAGAAGCAGTAGTCAGGACTGCAAAGAAAAGGGTAAGGACAATACCCGCTCATCACCGTATGCTGTAACGAGCAGGAGTGCTAGCGGCGGATGCCAGCCGCCACCACTAGCGAAAGTTAGCGTTGAGCTAGCGGGAGTTAACGGTGCCGGGTAATAATAATGGTAACACTTTACAATAAGGGTCCCTTAATTAACGCTAGTTGGTACATTATTAAGCATTAATTAACTGTTAAAAAATGTATTAACAATCATTATTATGGATTACTTAGCATTAGGAAACACATTATTAATGTAGCCTAAGCAGTTAATTAATGTTTACTACCATAAATTATAAAGCATAATGATGTAATTAGTTATCATTAGTACTCTATCATCATTACTCAGCATTAATTATACATTAGTTAATATATTAATGCTTAATAATGTGCTAACTAATGTTAATTAAGGGACCCTCACCCTTATTGTAAAGTGTTACCATAATAATAATAATAATAATAATAATAATAATAATACATTTTATTTGTAATGCACTTTATATTGAGCAAACAATCTCAAAGTGCTAGCACCGACACCATCGACCACAGCATCCTGCTGCAGAGACTAGATCAGGGGTATTCAATTAAAATTCATTGAGGTCCAGTTACTAAACTTTCATCCAAGTGAAAGGTCCGAACCTTATAAAGTCCAAATGGTGTCTTATAGCCTACCCCTATGTCAAATAAATAAAATCAACAAAGTGCATTTTCATATCTATTGTCAATTTTCAACACAGGAAACATTTAACATAGTGCACTTGTATAGTAAACAACTAGCTTTTAATTATTTATTTTTTTTACCATGAATAAAAGTAGCCCCCAGGCAAATTAATTTAAGGCCTGTATTTCAATTAAAGAGAACAAGACAGAATAAATAAGGGGGTTTCCCTGTTTGGTTTTTTGGTGCTTTTTTTTTCCTTTCTTTTTTTGAGGCCAAGGTGTCAAAAGCATCTTGATAGCTGCACTGTCATTGCATTGTCCCCCTCCATTAAATATGGAGGGAGGCTGAAAATCACAGGATGTGTCTGTTCTGTTCTGGTGATACAAGTCAGTAGTCCTGAAATAGGTGTTTCTCTTCTATAACACACATTCTACATCTCTGAAGCGACGTCTTCCCGCATACGGGCTTCCTTCTCCTTCCAAACGGGGCAGAGCTCCGCGTGAAGAAGTTTACAGACCGAGGGAGAACCGGGGGTCTGACACAACACCGGCGGAGAAGCAGGAAACAAGCACGTCGCACCGCTACGGCGTCGCTCTCGGTTGTGAGCGCACATTAAAGTAATGGGCTTGTGCGCGCAACAAGAGACCCATCTGAACGGCCCACACACACGCACACACGCTTAAACCAAGGCGGCAGCGGCGGCCACAAACGCCCGGCGGCTCGCCTTTGACTTCAGCATCAACTTTTTTTTTATTTTGGAGCAAGACAAGCTGTCATCAGTCCGTCTCCTTTCTCTTTCCCTCTCGGACGCACTGGCCGCGCAGGGTAAACAAACGATCTGATTGGCTCAATTGAGTGAAGCTGCCGTATTGACCTATAGCTGAGCCCGCTGTCCCGTCGGGAAAAAATGCTCCAGGAAAATGTTAACTTATTAGAGATTGGTCTCGGGTCCGGATCGAAGCATCACTCGGTCCGGGTCCGGACCGAGGTCCGCCATTTGGTGATGCCTGGACTAGATCATGAAATAGGGATTAAAGGAACTGCCCTAAAATGGTTTAAGTCATACTTATCTGACAGGTTTCAATTTGTTAATGTTAATAACGACCACTCAGAGTATAGCAGAGTTACGTATGGTGTACCGCAGGGTTCAGTCTTAGGGCCAATCCTCTTCATTCTTTACATGCTCCCATTAGGTGGCATCATCCGGAAGCACTCAATCAATTTTCACTGTTATGCTGATAATACGCAACTCTACTTGTCCATGGAGCCAGATGACAGAAGCCGCCTCATCAATCTGCAAGACTGTCTGAAAGACATTAGATCCTGGATGTCCTCTAACTTCTTGCTACTGAATTCAGATAAAACTGAGGTTATTGTGTTTGGACCTAAACATCTCAGGGACTCGTTCTCTAATCAGATCGCTACTCTAGATGGCATCACCCTGACCCCGAGTACAACCGCGAGGAACCTTGGAGTCATTTTTGACCAGGACCTTTCCTTTAGCTCCCACATAAAGCACGTGACTAGGACCGCCTTCTTCCATCTGCGCAGTATCACTAAGATTAGGAATATCCTCTCCCAGAGTGATGCTGAGAAACTAGTACATGCATTTATCACTTCTAGGCTAGACTACTGCAACTCTCTCCTGTCAGGATGTCCGAAAAACTCTCTAAAGAGTCTCCAGCTGGTCCAGAATGCCGCAGCAAGGGTTTTGACAGGAGTTAGGAAGAGAGAGCACATCTCTCCCACCTTAGCTTCTCTCCACTGGCTTCCTGTAGGATTTAGAATAGACTTCAAAATCCTTCTGCTGACTTATAAGGCTCTTAATGATAAAGCTCCAACCTATCTGAAAGAACTAATCATTCCTTACTGTCCTACCAGAGCACTCCGCTCCCAGAACGGAGGTCTGTTAGTGACTCCCAGTATCTCTAAAAACAGACTGGGAGGTAGAGCCTTCAGTTACCGGGCTCCTTTACTGTGGAACCAGCTCTCTCCATGGGTCAAAGAGGCAGACACTCTAACTACATTTAAGTCTAGACTGAAGACCTTCCTTTATGACAGGGCTTTTAGTTAGGGCTGGTTCAGGTAGCTCTGAACCATTTTATAGCTACGCTGCTATAGGCTTAGACTGCTGGGGACACATCTGGTTACACAGAGCCCTCTCCTTTCCTCTCCTTTCCTCTCCTCTCCTCTCCTCTCCTCAGTATATTTTTGAACTGTCATTTTCTGTTGTACTTTGTAGTTTGGCCTTGGTGTCTCGCACTCTCTCTGTGTTTCCACAGATCCACCGGAGCTCCATCTCTCTGCACCAGCCGCCGCCTGCATCGCCCCCCTCCCTCCCCTTCCCCTGCTGTTAGACCGGCCTCCCCTTCCTTCCCATGGACCAGTCTGCCACCCAGTCCTCCCATCGAGCTGACCGCCCCCCCGCCCCCTCCCCTCACCAGAGACTGCCTTCATCAACTCCTACTAAGATTTCCATATTTCGCACATTCTGTGACAAACTGTAAACTGTTTTCTTGTCTGTAACAACATCTATTGCACGTCTGTCCGTCCTGGGTGAGGGATCCCTCCTCTGTTGCTCACCCTGAGGTTTCTCCGATTTTTCCCTGTTAAAAGGGTTTCCATGGAGTTTTTCCTCAGTCGATGTGAGGGTCTAAGGACAGAGGATGTTGTTACGATGCCATGTAAAGCCCTTTGAGACAAACTGTTTGTAAAAACGGGCTATACAAATAAAATTGCCTTGCCTTGCCTTGCC
>NW_028220453.1:0-23516 GCF_045865225.1 Trachurus japonicus | reverse complement strand
GGGTCGTGGTAACCGGATATTTTCCGTCATTGACCGTTTTTTTAAAACGGTGACGGAAAGATTTTGAGGCCATCCGTCATTTTGACAGATTGCAATTCACAGCCATGGCCGTCTGGCCATGTGCATTTGTTTACAATGAAGCCGGCGGATAATCAATACATGGAGCGGTGGATAACGATATAAAACATATACAATGTCACAAAGTCACTACGGTGAGAATTAGATAAAAAAAAAAAACTCACAGCTGGCTGGTGCGCTCAGTAGAAAACGCTGTAGTACCTCCTCTAGGCCTGTGTGGAGCGTGTGTGGCGCTGTAGCGCTGCCACACAGAAACACTAACAACAGAGAAGAAGACAGAAAGCTTCCCGCAGTATTCAAACTCCTTCAAGTGGATTAAATGTTGACTGGGAGTCGTGTCAGTGCAAATATGACGGTCGATAATGATTTAACGGGCGAGATTCAGCTGCAGTGTCCGAGGGACCGACAGTAGTCAGACGCTGTTGTTAAGTTACGTAGCTGTAGCTACACAGCGGTGTGTCTCGGTACAGGTAGAGCGGTCGGGGTAGGACTTCACCGTTTCACACACTCGCCGCGCACAACTCTTCTAAAGGTAACGTTAAGCCTTATTTTAATGTATTTTGCCCGCCGTGGCATTGTTTATAACACTTAAAGCTGAGTGAGTTTTGTCCTGTCTGAATTTGTGCTGCATCTGGCTGTGTGGTCTATAGCTTCAGTTGTTTCAGTGATGCGCAGTGGCTGCGTGCGTGCGTGCGTAAAAGAGAAATGAGAGGCACAGAGAGAGAGAGAGAGAGAGCTAACGCCGGTGCACTATGCGGTGCCTACGTAGGGTGACCAGGTGTCCGGCTTTAGGCCGGACAGTCCGGATTTTCAATGCCTTGTCCGGCGTCCGGCGCAGCCTCAAGCCGGACGCTTATTTGTCCTCCTTTTTGGAGTTGCACCTGAACGCAACGCTGCATATGGTCCAATGGTGTAAGACTTTCGGTTAAAAAAAAAGCTTGGTTAAAAATGATTGGCTAAAAGCGGTGTCACTCGATTTCTCATTGGTTGAAAATGTAAACAAGCCACCCCCTGTTCCCGTGTGCGAGCTGTGTCGCTCATCTCATTAACTGAATGTTAACAAGCCGATAAAACGGACCTCATTCAATGCCGAATGGTCAAAAGAGCGCACGCTTGTGAGCAAAAGTAGCAAAGACGATTTGCATGCGTATTGCACACTTTGTTGTGTTAGCACACAATGAAAAGCGGCTATTCGAAGGCATCACGCCGGTGCTTTTTTCCCCTTTTTTTTCCCCCTGAGCTGCTGCAGCAGGTGAAGGTGGATTTTGCTGAGGGCTGAGGCCGTATTGAAGAACAGGATACTGAGGACAGGGACTTACATCAGTTAAAATACAGGTGGACTGCAGCTGCACACACACATACATAAACACAAATACACTGCAGACATGTCCCCAAAGGACTGAATCACTGTGGAATACACTGTGGACTTTTCAGTTCAATATTCACCCGTTTATGGTGTTTTTTTTTCTTACTGTCTTTTGTTGTTTACATAAAAAAAGTTCTATATGCTTATTAATATTAAGTGGAATGTGTATTTGTGGCCTGAAAATTTTTTCCGGCACATGTACCACATTGGACAAAAGTGTCTGTGTCAGACATAAAGGTTAAGGCCATAAATGTTCTGCTTTGTGGCGCTGCACTTTGCAAGACAGCTGTAGGCTATTGAATAGAAATACTGTGAACAAATACTTTTCGCCTTCTCAGGAATATTTTTTCCTCTTCTGTTACACATACATGATATCATAGATAAATTGTCTTGTGTTGAACAGAGTATCTCAGAATCATTGTATCATGATACCATCGTTATCATGTACACAATTGTATTGTTGTGGGGAGTACACTAGAGTTGTATGTTGCAATTTTTATTTCCTCACTAAATGCTGCAAAGTGTCCTCCTTTTTGGTGTTGTGGAAATGGCCACCCTATGCCTACGGTATGTGAAAACGTGCTCCTTTGGATGTTTTGGTATAACACATGGGTTAGCATGTTGATTGTTGACAGAAAACTGATGTCATCATCAGGTATTTACGTTGTATTTAGATGTTGAGTGGCAGAAAGTGACCCCCGCATTCACTGACTGACCCCACAGTTAGATGTGCTCTGACGCAGACTCTGCTCTGGAGCATTCTCTGTTCAATTTGTTTGGACTTGATATGAATTAAACATGAATTAAAATTGAATGCTATTGAATATGGCATTATTATCATTTTTAAAAAATTAAAGTGACCGGTAAAAATAGATTATGACGGAATTTTTATGACCCCGTCAGTCAAAATGACCGGCGACGAAAAAGTCTAGCGCAACCTCTGGGTAGGTAGGCTGCTGTACTTGCAAACTGACGTTTAATAACTGATAACAGGCAGGAACAGAACACCATGACAACAAACAATAATCCGACAAGGATCTGAAAGACACACAAGACTAAATACAACAGAACTAATCAAAGTAACAAGCAACAAGTGAGGAGACAGGAGGGCAAAGAAAGCTGATTGGCGGCGACACACAAGGAGCAGGGCAGGGCTGACAAGGTGAAACACAGGAAATAACACTAGAACAAAATGCACAACTACAAAATAAAACAGGAACTGAAGAAAACAGGAGTCCAAAACAACAGAAAACCGAGCCACTAAATGACGGCAGACCCAGGGCCATGACAGTTGTGAACGCACAGTGATAAAGTAGATTCATTAGAATTGAACACAAGTTAGGATTCCTGACAGCGTTGATGCTTTCACATTAGCTGTTATTATCTGCATCCAAAAAATATATACATCATAGTTTGTTCATCAGACAAAAGAGAAAAATATCATTATAGTGCTTCCTTTTTATATTGTAGTCATTGTTGACTTTGTTGAATATCACTTTTGTAGTGTGTTTGCTTTGCAGCGCAGGCCTCTGCTGAGCCTGGAGACGCCCTCACAGTCTGTGAGCCCAGGAGGAACGGCAATTAATCTTGTTATTTGCAAATATCTACACAAAAATCCTGAATGTCAGTCTGTCAGTCTGAATGCCATGCAAACACTAACTGGGTATTTTCTTAAGCACAGGCAGATGATACCCATGAAGCAGAGTCTCTTGTGCTTTCTCTGCTTTGTATTCCACTACACACATTACATGTACTGTATCCCCGAGTGACTAAACCTGATGCATTATTGTCAAAATGCTTTACACCATTAGCGCTCTCATGGACAAAAGGAAGGAGAAGGAAATTAAAACGCTGCTTCATTTAGTCCCACAAGATTACCACGCTGACCTCATTCAAAGATATAAGCAACAAAATGTGTGTGTATTATACACAGTGTGGGTAGCATGGCGCTTCATTAATTAAAAGTCTTCCTGTGAGCCCCCCACTCCCCCATGTGTGTCTGAGCCAGCAAATGAGATTGCCCTCTCACTTATGACCCCCATTCCACCACTTTTCCACAACCTGTCTCCCATCTAAGAGCCATTTGATACGCTGAACATCCACATCAATGGATGGGAGGTGTGTTAACGGGCCTTTATAAAGCATATCATACTCCTTCCTCCTCCCAGCGCCACAGATCCCCACAATCTTCCCTCTTCAAAGGATAGCAAGTCAGCGTTAACATGAATTAAACAAGAAAAGGATCCACGGACCTTCATGGATAAACTAAAGCACAGAGCTTGTAGCTGTATTATTCATAGAGCTGGTTTGATACAGTGAAGCTGCTACATGAGCTGCAGCGCTGTCAGGCTGTAATGGCTGCTGTACAGTATCAAGTAAAGCTAAAGGATGCTGGGAGCGGTGGGAGTTCAGCTGGATGTAATTATTTCTAGTGCTTCTCTTACCTTTGGGTAAGGGTACTCCTTCCCTCTGGGGTACAGAGATCCTGTGAAGCGAGGCAGGAGCATGTTAGGGACCAGGGAGTCGTTGACGGTCAGGTAGGCCAGTCTGGATCCGTCGGGTGACCACCAGTGGGCCACCTGAGTGTGTAACACCTCCTCTGGAAAACCAAGAGAAGTCTAATCAGAAGCCAGGAGAGGGGAGCTTGGTAACTGTTAATCCAAGTCAACAGTCACAAAGGAGATGTTTGTTAGCTCTTACTGTCACCAGCAAAAGACATTTGAGAAAATGTTGAGCGGGCAATAATCCCAAAAGTTTCTATCTCACACAACATGAAAACATTCTGAAAACCTTTGACGAGCTAACTTTTAGGTTTTATGCTCAAAACTGGACTAAAAGTAGGACCTGAGAACCTGAGAATGAACTCATATTGGACCTCTTCACTTTAATTGAATAAGTCAATGGTGTTAAGTCATTAATGACATTATTTTTATTGACTGCTTTTAATATTAATTTTCTTTGTTCTTACATATTTAATAGTAGTATTTGATTGTTATAGTATGTTTCAAAATAGTAGTTAGGCTAAGTAGCCTACATAATGTATTACAAATGAGTGTATAACATGAGAATACCCCCACTCTGTTCTGTGTATTATGTTAATCCTCTGCCTGCTTTTGTAATAATTGCATATGTAATGAAAGTAGTTTAAACTGAGTTTTTTTTTCTTTTTTTCTATTTATAAACACAGTAAAAAATAAGAAAAAAGCAGCTCAAATGGTCCAACATACAAAGACACAAAGGGTAAGGTAAGACAAAACCATGAGAAGTGCTCTGGGAAAAATAGGTTTGGGATGAAGAAAAAGAGAATAATAAATAAATAAATAATAATAGTAATACAGGTGAGTAATTAGCAGTAAGGAGACTCATAAAGTTATCCAACATCCTTTTGCTCTTTATCCTACCTACAGTAGCATAACCTCATATGATGCTGTCTTGGTCATTAAAGGTTTCCTCTCTCACAGTGTTGGTTGTGTGGGTGGTTTCCAGTGCTTCATTATGATAACAACTGAATATGCACTTTTTGTCAAGGTTGGTGTTTCTGTTGTATCCACTAAAAGGCATAAACCTTGAGACACTGGCAAAGTAAATCCTGACCAAGACTCCTGGTATTTTAAAACCTTCTGCCAGAATGGGTTGACCAGGGGGCATTTCTACATACAGTAGATGAAGAAAGCTGCCCATATCTTTTATACATTTCCAACATGTATTGCTATTTATTAATCCAATTTTGGAAAAGCCTTTTTGGTGTCCAACAGTACCAAATTTATATTGAATAAATTTCCCTCTAGTTTCCCTGATGTGTTTACCATTGGCAGCCAAGACCTGTGACCATGTATCTCTGTCAGTTTCACAGTCAAGGTCTCTCTGCCAAATTATTCTCAAACTGTCACATATGTCACTGGTTAGATAAATTGAATTTTGTAAAATGTAGATGCTTTTTAATTAAGAGGGTTTTTCAGATAGTCAACAATTGGGTTACCTGTTCCACCTGACTGATTCTTTTTAACAACACAGTTTCTAAGATGATAATCCTTCCCAAAGTCTCCTCTCTCTTGCAGGTTGTACTTCTGGACTAGTTTAAACTAGTTTTGCATCCATTGTATTGGAAGAGCTCATCTTCTTCCCTGCAGCTCCCAGGCAGCTGGGAAACTGGAGCAGCTCGGTAGACTGTTAGCTCAGCACTCCTTTATGAAGTGGAACCGGTCAGCCAGTGACATTCATGACTATAGGGCTGCCCACACTGTTGCAATCCAGCTAAACATTCTCATGTCTGGAATATACAGTGTAATGGAACAGGTGTTGAAAGATTTATAAATCATTCTCCCTTGAAGAAAATGTTATTCAGGCTACATAATAGGCTCTACAGCCTGAGAGACTGTAGGAGCTCTGTAGGACTGAAGAAAAACTCATAACAACTTCTGACACAAATAGTTTGAAAGTTGGATTCAAGTGTTAATGATTTACATTTGCATTGCCTTCAAATAACATTTCCATTATAGTTGTCACTTCCAATTTATTGCTTGAAAAAATTTGAAAAAGAAACATCATTAACCAATTAAATTCTCATTTCAGTTCTCTTTCACGAGGAGCCTATCATGATTTTAAATACTCAATAACTGTTCAGTAGTACTAGATCCTCAAAGCAGCATTTGAATACCTGCACCCAGCTGCTTCCTGCTGCTCTGTCTCTTACCCTCATACAGCCAGTCTGCGATGCCATTGAAGACGACCCCTTCCTGTCCTGAGGACGTGAGTCTCCACGAGCTGCTGTGGACATCTGTTTGGTAGTAAATGTTGTTTTCAAATATATAGATCTGAAGGAGAGGAAATATAGAGAACTAAGATCAAGGCAAAAAAAATGACTTACATATTCACATAGAAAACTTTTTTTTATTATACAGTCTATGTTCTAAACATGTGCAAGGAAGGAGGGGGGGTGCAGTGAGACACAAAGATGGCATCAGCTTTTCTGCATGTTGAAATTACATGGAAGATTGGGGGGGGCAACCTTAAAGGAGAATTCCGATAATTTTTGACCCCTATATCGTTGTCCTGATGGTCACTCAGTGTTGGGGGGAGCAAAAAACGCGACTAAAATTGATGCAGGCAAACCGGAGTTACACCATGTGTTCTGTTGCTCTCATGCGCCCTGCATGAGCTAACAGGCAGCTAACTCCTCCTCCAATCACCACGTGAAGTCGATGTCTGATTCAACTTGTTTATTGGTCATCAAGAGGTGGGTAAAACTGTAAACATACAATGTGGTAAGTAGTCTGTACATAGACTTTAAAATAACACAAATCACATGTAAGTATATGTGCAAAACAATCAAATAAATCCTCTTATTTGTATTCACAGGAGAAAACAACAACTAAGACCTTCAAGGCAAGTATTAGTAAACGGTACTATGTTCGCGTCCACATGTAATTCACAATCAATAACTCAAAACATGGCCGATTCACATGGCTATGTATTACCCAATCAAATATAAATTAATTACTCTCCATATGAAATATAACTTGGACAATTAACAAAGAAGATACAAGATATGAATCAAACCAATGATTTTGCCTACCGACAATGCTCTTTAAAAGCTGACGTGGAGCGGATGTTGGCAGATGGAGGAAAAACACACATGGTCCTCCATATACATATATATATATATAAATAAACGGTCGAGCAGTGCATATATATATATATATATATATATATATAACTAAACGGTCGAGCAGTGCAGTGGTAATGTCCAAAATATCTCCGACCGTTTAAAGCGTTGTCACTATCCGTTTATATATATATATATATATATATATATATATATATATGAATAAACAGTCGAGCAGTGCAGTGGTAATGTCCAAAATATCTCCGACCGTTTAAAGCGTTGTCACTATCCCTAGCGCCGTCTAGCCATGGTGTAACTCCGGTTTGCCTGCATCAATTTTAGTTGCGTTCTTTGCTCCCCCCAACACTGGGTGACCATCAGGACAACAATTTAGGGGTCAAAAATGACCGGAATTATCCTTTAAGAGGTAAAAACAGTTCATAGGTTGAAACATGTATGTCCTTCTCTGTAATTGTGACCAGTACAATATATTTGCCACCTGGAAGAATCCTGCAACATGATTTCAAACAACCCTACCGTAAGTTACATTTCCAATGTCTCCCCTGCCTCGTCCATCCCATCATTTTTTTTATCACTGATAAAAGTGAATCCTTAATCATTTCATGAGTAATGAATACATTATATTATCATTAGCTCGGTGATGCACTCCTGCAGGGCTTCCCGGAGAACAGGTTCCACTGAGTGCAAGTATAAATACTGAGGAAACGAGATAAAGATGCTATCAAAGGGTTAATTATTTTCCTTATAGCTGCACTGGGGAAAACGATGAACTGATTGTCCAGATTTCACCAAGACAGCCTTGGCAACCCAACATGATTTATTCTAACTGGAGCTTGATTCATTGATTTTGAGTTAATTATCTCTTCATTTCATTTTCATTTCACCTTTATTTATTCAGGGAGGGCCAATTGAATTCATAACAACTGTTTAGTTTAACATGTAATGTGACAACACCTTTCAAGCCAAAAAGAGTCCTTGACCAGCCTCCACCTCAGAGCACAGAGGATGGAGGTAGGAATACATTTATTCACATAAGACATGAAATTAAACATTGAATTCCATCTGTCTGCAAACAGCAAGTGTCTTCATTTTAAATCACGAGAGTGAAAAGCAAACCGAGGCTGCGACTTTGTTTATTTGCAATCAGCTGATGACTTTCTCAATTGATGGATGAGTGAAAATGAGTTTTTCACACCTAAAGTCAAACAATAAGAATGATGTCTGAAGTGAATGCTATGCATGCGCTGTGGAAAACAACGAAACAAGAAGGATTATGGGCCAGTATTAAATGTGCTTCTTGCATCTGTTGAGGAGGTACTGCATAATTGAAATTTGGTTTTCCTTGATGGGATCCCCTAATATAGCGCATGTAGTCTTTGAAATAAAAATAGATGTTCTGTGACTTGTTAGGATAAACATTTCAATAAAAACTCATCAGCATTAGATTATCTCTACAATACTGACTGCGTAATGGAAGATTCTTTTTTTTTGTATATTTTTTTGGCTTTTCATGCCTTTACTGATAGGACAGTCGAGAGAGACAGGAAATGGGGAGGCAGAGAGGGGGGGGGGGGTGACTTGCAGGAAAGGGCTGCCCGACGCGGGAATCGATCTACCAACTGAGCTAAACACCGCCCCAGTAATGGAAGATTCTTTCCAACTCTTCACAGTTTTTAATTTTTTTTATGAGTCACCTTAACTTGACCTTGGAAACTACTCACCAGCTGCTGACCGTGAACACCCCACGAGGCGAACTGCAGGACAGAGTCCGACACCTCTGGAGGATTCAGCTCCCGAACCTCTCTGATGCATGGACAATGAAAACCATGAGCTATTACACACCGGCCCCAAAAGATCATTTAAACCTCAGATCAGATACAGTCACTAACTTTAACTACAGTATAGCCAGGGTCAGTAATGACCCTTCATTAATCAGTTCCACCTATAAAATACCAGCCATTTTAAAGGGGAATTATGCAAGTCTTTCGCTGTTTTGCTAACCCTCCGCCCTCCTGCATTAGTTTTTAATGTCAAGAAGTCAAGAAGGCAATCCTTGGAGTGGTGCATAATGTTATACGTTTTACAATGTGTATACTTGTGTAGTCTCATCTGTCATAAACAAGAAATGTTGAGGGTTTACCTGCTTCAACCGTTTTTGTTGATCATAAACAACAATACAATTGTCTCGTAAAAAAAGTCTCATGAAAACTAGGGGGGAAAAAAAGCACCAACACTTCTTGGCCTTAAAGGGATAGTTCAACATTTTGGAAAATTGGCACATTGCCATAATCCCTACAGTTTTAGGAGTAGGTTTGTTATCTTTAATTGTCAGTGCAAGCTATTTTTAGAACGGCGGAGCAGAGCTGTGAGCTGCTCAGAGCTACGTTACGGAGGCTGATGGGATTTCTTGGTTTCCCTCATCAAACTCATCAAATGCACAATCCAACAACTCCACAATGCTCTGGTGGACAAGTTGTGACCTGGACATTCACCACGCTATGAGATAATAACAGAACGTTACCAGACAGAGTTGCTTTCGAGGTAAATTCATGCAAAACCGCTGATGTGCGTTCCCATCGGGCGCAGTTTTTCGACAAGCAGTCTCTGCATTTACCTCGAAAACAACTCTGTCTCATAACGTTCCGTTATTATCTCATAGCGTGGTGAATGTGCAGGTCACAACTTGTCCACCAGAGAGTTTTGGAGTTGTTGGATTGTGTATTTGATGAGTTTAATGAGGGAAACCAAGAAATCCCATTAGCCTCCGTAGCGTAGCTGTGAGCAGCTTGCGGCTCTGCTCTGCCGTTCTAAAAATAGCTTGCATTGACAATAAAGGTAACAAACCTACTGCTATGACTATAGGGATTATGGCACTGGGCCAATTTGCCAAAATGTTGAACTATCCCTTTAAATAATCAATGTTGATAGAGGACACAATGAAATAAAATGATTGATGCTCTGTATGCAGTGTAGTAGGTATCTTACCTTGTGTGCAGGTTGTAGATCAGGTATGATGCTAGGAATGAATGCTGGTAGACCTACAGTAGAAACAAGACATACAAGTCAGAGGTCATTATCAGTAGACCTTTGTTTTCTTCATTTAGTAATAGAGGTCCTGATTATCACTAATGGTCCATTAATTCGAAAGTTCATTTCATACATTTTGTGTTTATTTCATCATGTGATTTTTTCTTGCAACAGCAGCTTTTCCCAAACTGGTGTTGTGTACTTAATTTCAGTTAGTCATTTCCTGCTTTTTTTTTTTTTTTTTTCTCCATTTAGCCTTTTCCATGCCAGAGAATGAGCTTCCCTGTGTTTAATTGGACAAGTGACAGCAATAACACAGCACAGTTTTCCAGTGAGAACAATGCTTTGCTGTGCTCTGTTGTTCAAATTACAAAGAGCTGCATAAAAGGAGAGAGGGTGCTGGGTTTCACACAATGCGGCTGACAAATCAGCAAGAACTCAATCAAAAATAATATCGCAATAAATAAAAGAAAAACACAAAGAGTTTATCGACAGCCTGCCTTTAATAAGATGTTTCATATGGATTACACACATATGC
Source organism: Trachurus japonicus (assembly GCF_045865225.1). NCBI lineage: Eukaryota > Metazoa > Chordata > Actinopteri > Carangiformes > Carangidae > Trachurus > Trachurus japonicus. Next base: position 12,881 of record NW_028220453.1, on the reverse strand, counting down.
CAGCTATTGATACACATGCCATGTACAATATGAGGATCATACAACTGGGAATATAATACTAATCAAATATAATACAAATTGTGCTGTTTGTGCTGTTAGAGACTACTCATCTGTTTCATTGTTCCCCTGAAAGAAACTGGGGTTCGGCTCAATCTTTGAGGTGATGAAGTTCTGACAGGTTTTGTGCTTAAATTATACGAGTTGACTTGGTGACAAATTTAGTGTTGTCTTCAATGAATGCCATAGTTTTTTTCTTTTTCTTTACGTTATTCAGCTTTTAGGGGTGGGGAAAAAAAGTTGATATTATTGTGATAATTTGCATGGCAATATTGTATCTGTGGATGCAAGGATTGATCTGAACACATCATGAAGTTTGTCTTATAATAGAAAAAAAAAAAACATATGATAACAAAGTTTTCATTTGGAGACATCACTTTAAACTGCAATATATTGGAGCATTATAATATTTTTATAAGTATTGTGATAATATCATATCGCAGGGCCTCTAGATTTGTACATATACCACAACCATGGGTACTGAGTTAGCTTGGTGTCTCTGTCTGAACATGGATCAGACCCAGAATGCACTGCACCAACATCATGTTTAAGATAAACAAACTGCTTTGAGCTTTACTCTTAATACTTTACATAAATAACTAAATGCAAATGTCCTGTTTATATTGTATTGTATTTGTATTGCACATAAAACCGTACATGCACACTCTTTTTTCAGTGTAGTTACTCCACTTTAACCCACACTTATATGTTGATTATACTACTTTTGCATTTCTGGTAAGGGCTAATCTAATCTAATCGAATCTAATCAGAAGCCATGCCTCCTTAACACATAGAATTATAATAGGAGATAGCAAGTGAGTGTATTTACCAAACTGACTGAATGTTCCTTTAACTCATTGTCACCTGTGTACTGTACTGTGTGACTCTGGATCTAAACTCAAAAGCCATCCAAATTGTGCCTTAGGTTAAATGAATGATTCACACTTTATGCAGAAAAGAACCCTGAATAGTCTTTAATAACATATTTTCAAGTATATAAATCATACCATCATAGCAGATAATTTACCACTTGCAGAACTGTGTAACAAATATAATTGTGGCTAATCTCTTGCTATCACTGCTAAATAATTGCATTTATTATCATGTGTATTCAATTTTCAGTCTGCGGTGCCCCACGTTGGAGCTGCTGTTAATTTGTGTCATGAAATGTCCAGAGAATTTACCTTTGTTTTAGGATTCATTGAGATAATGGCTGAGCACCTGTGTGCCTCTGCATACTAATGAGCTGGAGTATTACAGTAAGCTCAGCCCGCAGCGATATGATAAATACTGTAGAGCCACTCCATTCCCCTCGGCAAAAGATCAGTTGCACAGAGACTGCTGCTCGGCTGATTCCACTCACCACCCAACCTTCACTCCTTATTTGGAGCTCGCTCCTCGCTGTTAGAAAAAGACAATTCTCCGGGAAGGAAAAATGCAATTGTATGGTAACTTTGACTGCTATTCCTCTTTCTCTCTTGTTCCCTCAAAAAAGATGTCAGCATCATTCAGCACGCACCCCTCCTAGGTGACAGCTCGGTGATGAGCCCTTGATAAGGCTGTCAGCGATGGGTGCCACTTGAGAGGGGTGGATTTTTTTTTTTTTTTTGGAGATGTGGAGAGAAGGATTGTTGTGTTTGATTGTGGTGTGCCATGGTATCCTCAGCAGGATGGAGCTACATGGCACTTGTAAATAATTCCTGGTGTTTGATTCGTACAGCTTAGAATACCGCTTTGATGGTGTTTGCAGTGCAGTCACGACAGCAGCGGAGAAACGTTTTAAATTTCGCTGCTTAATTAGAATGTTTCTCGCATCTGTGTTGTCCTTGTGCTAAATGACTGTAGAGAGAGAAACACTGTGAATCTGTGGATGTGATTTAAATGATATTTTGAAGATGCTGGATGGTGGAGGGAACAGATACGACTGAGTGTATGTGTTCCTACTGATAATTAATCATAGACCCCCATGTTAAAATGTCCAAATCACAGCAGAAATAAACAGGTTTACATGTTGTACACAACAAGTCTCCACAGATAATTAACTGACAACTGGAATGGGGTTGAATTTCTATATAAATCACTCGTTAAAGTTTAATAAAGCTTAAAGTTCTGCATAATTAAGGCTGTGGTTGCTCTGGGCAACACTGACCACTGGTGACCACACGTCGACCTCCTCTCTGTCCTATTTGGATTAGCTGAGTTTGGTAAATTTAGGAAATGGCATGATAGAAAGCTCACTGAGCTCGAAAGCTTTACTTTTGGGTTACATCATAGCGGCTACATCCATCTTTATTTACAGTCTATCGTTATGGGTTACCATAAGTTGCAGAGAGCAACATTCACCTTCCTGAAATATTAATGATGCATGGTGTGTCATGATGTTTTCCTCATCCGTCTATTCAGCTATTCTCTGCCACTTGTTTTGAGTCAGCTCATGGTGAAGGCAGGTTAAGTAAGTTAGTCCAGATGTCCCTCTCCTCAGTAACTCCTGGCAGACGCCATGGTTCTCCCAACTGGTGTTTCCTCTGGTAGGTCTTGGAAACCCATGGTTACACATAACGCCCTTCTGTGTGGGTTTACAAAGACATGTACACTACCGATTAAAAGTTTAAGAACACCCCAATTCTTACAGTTTTTTTTATTGAAAATGATGTCTGAATGAAATGAAAGCATAGAACAAATTAACATTTGAAGTTAAAAAGGAAATCATGGACTCAATTTATTAACCAAAATGTATTCCTTAACTTTTTTCTTTTCTTTTTTTTTTTTTTTTAAATATCGTCAGTTCACCACTCACCTTCAAGGATACCCCCCTTTCCACTAATTAAAATAGTTCCCAGGTGTCTTAAAGACATGTCTGTGACATGCTTCGGTCAAAATACCCCAAGGATCAAACATCACAGCTCTTTTCATCCTCTCAAAACAGCCCTGTTCAGAACGGCCTGGCCCTTTAAATGTAGATGAACCACTGCTTGCCCCTTCTACTGGCACCAGATAGGGGTGGGGTTATGGAAATTAGAATCCTAGTTACATCACTGGAGGGAACAGCTCATAAAATCACGTGGATTTAGGTAGCCTGCACATTACAGATTTTTTTTGTCAATTTTCACATTTTAGGGGCCGGAAGGCAAGATAAACACTTTCAAGCTATTCATTGAACTTGAACTGCTTGAATTTCAATCAAAAAATTGGCGTGTTCTAAAACTTTTACACCAGTAGTGTTTATCAACACATCATTTTATTGCAGGCAGATCAAATATTCAGTTTCTTCTACTGTGCATTCCAATAACTGGTTGGCTACATCAAAATAACATTGTGGATCTACTATCTGCATTTAATACACAGCCAATCCTGCTGAGCTCCAGACCATACAACACAACCAAGTCTGTAATGTGCCATTTAAACAATGATCTTTATAGACTACTGAAATGCCATTGCACACTGGATTCTCTGCACATGCAACATACTTTCTGAAATTAGTGAAGCACTGCATTCATTAGAGCACAGCTAGGTAAATAAGAGACTGAGGTCCCATTCACAGCCTCAAGACCACAACTACAGCAGATACAAGATCAGGGGCCTCATGTATCAATGTTGCGTACGCACAAAAAAGTGGCGTACGTCATTTTCCATGCCAACGTTCAGATGTATCAAAAGTGAAATGACCGTGGAAAAGTGCGGTGGCCCACGCCAACTCCATAGCTGGTGTACGCACGTTTCTACAGCTATTGTTCCTTTGGCGACACTGGGGTAAGTGACACGGACCAGAATTTCCTAGACTCGAGAGGGAGAAATGTTAGAGTAATGAACTGGACACCAATTAAGCAAAAGGGAACATGCAGAGGTAAGTTTAGCAATATTTGAATGTATTGAAAGTATTAACACACATGTAATAAACAATGTTACAATTTCGGCCGGCCTTTTATATTATTTTCAATGTCTCTGAATCGGGTGCACCCTTAAAATAAAATAAAATAAAGTGTCTCTTTTCCGAGAGTAGAAAAATAGTGCTCCTTTAATGTTTGAGTCTTTCTCAGTTTGTTTTTCCAAAAAAAAGAATAAAAATAAAAAATAAAAAATTTGTATCGTTCTCCTTTAACTATGTGAATCCTTCACAGTCCTACCCGACCGATAGGACGGTGGTTGACGAAGAGATGTCCTCTTTGATCCAAGTGGTCACACGGGTTGGCTCGCCACTCTCCCTCGTCAGGAAGAGAATCTCACTCCAAGATCCAAGGTGTCCAAAAAACCCAGCCGGGCAAAGAAAGGAATAAACAAAGGTGGGGTTCCCAGGGTCGCTTCTCGTGGTTACCGGACGCTCAGGTGCCAGCTCCAACAGCTCCTCTTGCTCGATATCCAGTGTTTTCTTCGAACTTTTATCACTCCAAACACCTGTGGCTCTGCTCTCCTCATGCCATCATGCGCTCTGTGTGTGTCTCGGTGTGTCACACGAACATGCGCCGAGGAGGCGGGCACGAGCTGACTTCCTCCAATCGCAATTCAGCTGCTCCACTCTGAGCGAATGAAACCACTTGCTTCCTCACAGAACCACTACTGACCTCTGACCTCTGGGATAACCCAAATAAATAAAATACAGAACGAAATAAAGACTGTGATTCAGGATTAAATAAAAATAATACTCTATGAAATAAAAATATTTCTAAATGTTTTTAACCATTTTTTTTTCTCCACAGGTTACTTATGAGACAACAGATAGGTTATTCTCTCTCTTTTTCTTTAACAGATTACACAGACATATTTTAACAGGTTACACTCTCACAGATTTCTCTTTTTTTGAACAGGTTACACTCTCCCCCTTTAAATGTATGCACGTCCCGCTGCATGCTCAAAAGGCTGTTTGGTAACTACTGTCTCTTCTACTTCAAGGGGAATGCTTGCTAACCAATCTCTACTCGCACTGTCATTGAGAGAATTGGTGAGGGCAGTACTCAACCCTTGAAATAATGAGGTGACAACAGACACCAGGGGGTGACCCAACTCAGGGTAATGGAACCTACGTGCTGGTTCACGTTGTCTGAGTGATCTCCTGACATGAATGTCTGTTTCTGTTTGTTCTTGTGTCTTTTCTAGAGCTGGTCTCTCTGCATGGTCTTTAGCTTTTGGTTCCATAGGATTTTCTTCCACAGGTTCTGAAGCTGTATCAGGTAGGTCTCCAGGTAAGTTATGAGCTTCCACTTCAGGTAAATCTTGATTTTTCTTTTCAGGTAAGCTTTGAGTTTCCGTCTCAGGTAAGTTTCCCGTTTCATATTCAGTTTCAGATGAGTTTCCTATTTCAGTTTCAGGTGAGTTTCCTGTTTCATTTCCAGGTGAGTTTCCTGTTTCAGTTTCAGGTGAGTTTCCCGTTTCATTTTCAGTTTCAGGTGAGTTTTCTGTTTCCTTTTCAGGTGAGTTTTCTGTTTCCTTTCCAGGTGAGTTTTCTACTTCCTTTCCAGGTGAGTTTTCTGTTTCCTCTTCAGGTGGATTTTCTACTTCCTTTCCAGGTGAGTTTTCTGTTTCCTTTTCAGGTGGATTTTCTACTTCCTTTCCAGGTGAGTTTTCTGTTTCCTTTTCAGGTGGATTTTCTACTTCCTTTCCAGGTGAGTTTTCTGTTTCCTTTTCAGGTGGATTTTCTACTTCCTTTCCAGCCATACTGACGTGATAAGGGTGAGGATTTGCAGGGTCTTGACCATGGTTACTTGGGACAGGTGCAAGACTGTGTCTTGGCATATCATACACCGTAACAAATCTCCTGTCTTGAACATTTGGTAAGGTAGCAGTTGCATACCAGCTGTCATACGTGTCAGTATCTGTATCAAAGGACTTTTCATCTTGTTGAATGGCACTTTGCTGCCTTGTTCGAGGTTTCTTTGGACTGCTCTTTGGGTTTTGTTCCTCTCTCTCAGTTTCAGGAAGAAATCCACAAGGAAGTAGAAGGTCTCTATGTAGCGTCCGTGGTGGTCCTTCCTCCTTTTCCGGCTTCACAGAGTAGACAGGTAAGTCGCCCATCTGCTTGGTAACCACATAGACTGTGGACTCCCAACGATCCGCCAGCTTATGTTTGTTGCGGAGACGAAGGTTACGAACAAGGACTCGATCCCCAACAGCCAATGTAGACTCTCTGACAACTCTATCAAATCGCCTCTTGTTTTTTTCTGCGACCTTGCGAGAGTTTTCAATGGCGACCTGATAACTTTCTTCCAGGTGAGATCTCAGGTTCCTTACGTACTGAGAGTGTGAACTGGGCTCTTTTCCTTTGACTGGCAACCCAAAGGCTAAGTCCAAGGGCAGCCTCGGTTGTCTGCCAAACATTAACTCATATGGCGAGAACCCTGGTGACGTCATTCCTCGTGCAATTGTAAGCATGAGTGAGGGGTTTGACATGGTCTCGCCATTGAGTCTTCTCTCTGTCTCGAAGGGTGCCTAACATGCTGAGGAGTGTTCTGTTGTACCGCTCAACAGGGTTTCCCCTGGGGTGGTAAGGACTTGTTCTCACTTTAGATACCAGCCAATGCACATAGCTCCCTGATGGTGTGAGACTCGAAGTCTCTACCCTGATCGCTGTGCAAGCGTTCAGGGAACCCATAATGGACCAAAAAGTGTTCCCATAAGGTCTTGGCAACGGTACTAGCTTTCTGGTCTTTGGTGGGGATGGCTACGGCATATTTAGTGAAGTGGTCCGTAATGACAAGGATGTCCTTCGTGTTGTGGCTGTCCGGTTCCAATGAAAGAAAGTCCATACAGACCAACTCCATTGGTCTAGTGGTTTGGATATTAACAAGCGGAGCAGCCTTGTCCGGTTGGGTCTTTCTTCGAACACATCTCTCACATGTTTTCACCTTCTTCTCCACTTCGGCGGCCATCTTTGGCCAGAAGAACCGTGATCTGGTAAGTTCAAGAGTGCGCTCAATCCCTAAATGCCCCATTTCATCATGGAGATTCCTGAGAGCAGCAGGTCTTAGGGAATTTGGGAGTACTAGCTGGAAGACAGTTTGTCCCTCACACTCCCGTGTCCGGTACAAAATGCCTGACTTCAACTGGAGCCTTTTCCATTCTCTTAGGATCGACCGTTCTTCAGGAGAATCTGCTGTGTGATCTGCAGGTAAGTTGTTGGACTCCCTCAGCTTGATAACTCTGTCAAGAACGGGATCTTCTCTTTGAAGTTTCCTGAGGTCAGACTCACTATACTTAGGCACTGTTGAGGCCCCATCTTGTGACTCCCCTTCAAAGACAGAAGGGATTGCATCCGCTTGAATGGCAAGAGATTCAACGTAGCCATAGAAAGGTGAGAGCTCTTGAACCTTCCTCACAGTATGTCTTTGACAGGTAGCTGCAACAACCTCTGGGGTCACCAGTTCAAACTTGCCTGTGGATGTTAATAGCTGGGAAGTGAATCTGTTAATCCTCTGGCTCTCTTCCTGCGATGCAGCATCATTCTCCGGTGCACCATGGTGTCTCCTTGACAACCCATCCGCATCCGCGTTCTGCTTACCAGCTCGGTACCGGATGTTGAACGAGAACGTCGAGAGTGCGGCTAACCAACGGTAGCTCGCAGCGTCAAGCTTGGCTGTGGTAAGTAGGTATGTCAAGGGGTTGTTATCTGTGATGACTGTAAAGGAGTTCCCATATAGATAGTCATGAAACTTTTCAGTGATGGCCCATTTAAGGGCCAAGAATTCAAGTTTGTGTGCTGGATATCTTGCTTCGCTGCAGGAGAGTCCTCTACTGGCGTAAGCAATCACACGCAGGCTCCCTTCCTGCTCTTGATATAAAGCGGCTCCCAATCCTGTTGTGCTGGCATCTGTATGGAGCACATACGGGAGCTTAGCATCCGCATAACCAAGGACTGGGGACGATGTTAGCTTGTGTATGATTGCCTCGAAGGCTTGTTGACACTCGATACCCCAGCGTTCACCAAACGGCTCCTTTGGGCTGAGGTATTTTCCATCACTTACACTAACCTTTACTCCTTTGCGCCGTGGTGGATATCCGGCTGTAAGGTTAGTTAAGGGCTTGACGATCCTTGAATAATCCTTGACAAATCTCCGGTAGTAACCGGAAAAGCCCAAGAAGGATTGGAGCTCCTTTAAGTTCTGTGGTCTCGGCCAGGTTTTCAAGGCTTGCACCTTTTCAGGGTCAGTCTTCACTCCATCGCTGGAAACAATGTGCCCCAAATAACGGACCGAAGTCTGAAAGAACTTACATTTATCTGGCGAAAGTTTCAAGCCATATTCCTCGAGACGGCTGAGCACGTGGATGAGCCTGGTCTCGTGTTCTTCAAGAGTGTCCGAAAACACAATGAGATCATCGAGAAAAACAAGGACCTCCTTTAGATGGATATCACTCATGCACCTCTCCATGAGCCGTTGGAATGTGCTCGGTGCATTGGTGATCCCCTGGGGCATCCGATTGAATTCCCAGAATCCAAAAGGGCACACAAAGGCAGTTTTATGCTTGTCACTTTCATTCATCTCGATTTGATAGTACCCAGACTTCAGGTCCATCACGGAAAACCACCTGGATCCAGCGAGAGCGGAGAACGACTCTTCCAGGTTTGGCAATGCATAAGAGTCTTTGATTGTTTGCAGGTTTAACTTTCTATAGTCCACACATAGGCGGACATCGCCATTCTTTTTTCTCACCACCACGATCGGTGATGAAAATGGGGACTCTGACTCTCGGATTACGCCAGCGTCAAGAAGGGTTTGAAGGTGCTTTTTGACTGCTTCATAATCTCGAGGATGAATCGGACGGGGTCTCTGTTTGATTGGAGACTCATCCTTAAGCTTGATGTGGTGCTGGATTTTGGTTGCATGACCAAAGTCAAGATCATGTTGGGCAAAAACATGAGAAAAGCTACTGAGCTTTGTTGTAATTCTCTTTTTCCACTCCTCAGGAAGAGAAAGCCCGAAATCAAAGCTTTTCCCAGGAAGCTTTGCCTCCGCTTGGTGGGTAGAGCACTCAACAACATGCTTCTGCTCCTCTTCATCAACTACATGGTGATTCTTGATGACAGAATCTGCAAGAGTCAGGTCTGCGATAATGCAGTTGGTAGGTAGAATGATGTCACGTTCAGTTTCATTTCTAAGGAGGACAGGCAGCTTGTTGGAGCCATGCTCTGGCAAGGAAATGAGACAAGAGTCCACAAACACACCGCCTGGCAAAGTGGATCTGGATGGTTGCTCTAACAGGCCGTATTTCTCTGTGGTGACTGAGCTGACACACATACAGCCTTCAAGAAGCACTTTCTGTTTTGCTGGGAGAACTTCCTGTTCTCTCCCTCTGAGCTTGACAAAACCAAGCTTCCCACTTGTTTCTTGTTTTTTTCTCAGTTGCAGTGTACGAAGGACGTGACTGTAGCCATGGCAAGGTGAGTTATGGGAAAAGGAAGACTCATGACAATACTGATCAAAGAGAGGGTCTAAAGTGTTGGTGCCGATTAACAATGGGACACCACTATTTGACCTGAGATCAGGAACAATTAAAGCCAAGGTTGTAATTTCAGGCTCGGACTCAAGAAGGGCTCTCGGGAACTTGAGGTCAACCTCCACATATCCCAGGTAAGGAACCAGTTGGCCGTTTGCTCCTTCTACTTCAAGGATATCACTGATGGGTCTGATAGGATGATCAGACAGATGGGTCTGATAAAAGGACTTGGCCACAGTGGTGACCTGTGACCCGGTATCGAGCAAACAACTGCAGTCGACCCCACCTACATTTACACTGGCCGTACATTTGCTACCTACAAGATGTTTCGGCAATTTTCTTTCTGGTGCGACTCTGTGGGAGTAAAGCGCAGGATTTTGCTCACCTGTAGATGGGGGACATGGTGGTTGCTTGGCTTCCATTTTCCCCTCAATGGAAGCCCGTTCTAGTTTAACCGGTGTGTGGCGGGTGAGCCATTCTGGGCTTCCCAAGCACGCTGCTTCTCTCGGAGCTCTGCTTTCTTGGCCTGCACAAGGGTGGGGTTGGGCATGTTGTTGCAGGTGGATGCAATATGTCCATCCTCACCACATTTAAAGCAATACCATGGCTTTGGTTTCACCATGGCTGTCATTTGCTGAAGCTGTCCATCCGGCTGGGTGTTTTTTGTCTTTTGCTTCTGTTTTTGTACTTACTGTGGCTTTCTTTTTTCCAGGATTCTCCGGACTGCATGCACTGAGCTTTGCGACCTGAACCTGAAGCTCAGCGATCTGCTTTTGGATGTCTTTGGTCATGGCTACAAAAGCTGGTTCTGCTTCCTGTGGTGCGCTAATATCCTCTGTGTAGGATATGTGTGCAGCCTGCACATTTGACATGGCTTTTGGCTTGGTAAAACCAAGGTGCTGTTTCATTCTGCTAGCTTTGTTAGCCTGTTTGTCTTCCTCTGTTCGCAGTAAAAGAAGGAGCTCTGCGAATGATGGTGGCTTGCTCTTGAGCTGCTCAAGCTGAAGACTGGTGATGAGAAGACTATTCCAGCACCCACGACAGAATTGCTTGAGAAGTTGTTTATCAGCATCAGGAGCAGAGATTCCTCCTTTCGCAACCACATAGTTTAATGATGTATGAAGTCGCTGCAGGTAATCTGACGCTTTCTCCCCAGCATTTTGATTGTTGTTCAAGAATCGTGCGAAAAGCTCATCCCCATCTTCGACAGTGGCGTAAGCAGAATCAAGTAAGGTCAAGTACTCTTTTGGTGAAGCTTGAGGCCCTAATGACTTGATTATGTTTGCTGCTGGAGGGGAAAGACTTTCAACAATTTTCCTTACCACTTGGGAGTCAGGGACTGAAGGATCATTCAAGCAGAACTCCACACTGTTGCGCCACGTGTCATAGTCGACCTCAAAGGTTGGCTGAGGAAGTCGTCCGGAAAACTGTTTCAGTTTACAAGGAGAATGAAGGTGAGATGAAATTTCACTGCTCTTGACTATGTGTTCAACCACAACACGTTGCACTTCTGGCGTGCTGAGTTGATCTGAAGGTAAGTGGAAAGGACTGGTTCTTTCTCGTACTGGAGAGAGAAGATCTCTTACCTCAGTGCCAGTCTGGGGTCTGGAGAAGGTCTGACTCACCTCAGTGGGGACACTGGCGAAGCTAGGAGCAGTAGCTTGGACATCTCTTGGTGTAAGGGACGGCTCAGTTTCCACAGGAGTCTCAGTGGTCTCAACTGGGGTCTCAGGGCTGGTGGACTCACTGATCCTTTCCAGCTCCTTGCGGAGGATATCTCCAAAATCCATGCCACTCATCTTAGCCAAGTCTTTCAGTCCAGAAAGGTAAGCTTCTGTTGCACTGGTGCCCACATCACTAGTGTAAACGCTGGCAAGACTCTGCACATGGTGACTAACCTCTGGTTTGGCAACACATGGTCTTCGGTAAGGTAAGCGAGTGGTTTCAAGGTCTTTGACAGCACTGCCATACTGGAACTCAACAATTACCTGAGTTACAGGATCTGTGGTAGGGACGTTGATCATTCTAGAGATAGACCCATACTGCTGAAGAAATTCAAAGACCTCATTGTCAAACTCAGTATTGGTTAATCCACTCACTATAACAGAATTTGGGATCTTTACACCCTCTTTCTCAATGATATCCATCTTTCAAACAAGGTAAACAATTGTCAATGCAATGGAAAATGAGATAAATCAATAAAACCAAAAATACCTCAAAAAAATTTTTCTTCAATTACTCAAAAGGTGTCCCTTTAATCTGATTATGATAGAAATATATTAATTAATTGTCTCCCTCCTGGCTGGCTCGCCAAGTTTTACTGTGTAACCCACCTGAAGGGTAAGTGACACGGACCAGAATTTCCTAGACTCGAGAGGGAGAAATGTTAGAGTAATGAACTGGACACCAATTAAGCAAAAGGGAACATGCAGAGGTAAGTTTAGCAATATTTGAATGTATTGAAAGTATTAACACACATGTAATAAACAATGTTACAATTTCGGCCGGCCTTTTATATTATTTTCAATGTCTCTGAATCGGGTGCACCCTTAAAATAAAATAAAATAAAGTGTCTCTTTTCCGAGAGTAGAAAAATAGTGCTCCTTTAATGTTTGAGTCTTTCTCAGTTTGTTTTTCCAAAAAAAAGAATAAAAATAAAAAATAAAAAATTTGTATCGTTCTCCTTTAACTATGTGAATCCTTCACAGTCCTAACCCGACCGATAGGACGGTGGTTGACGAAGAGATGTCCTCTTTGATCCAAGTGGTCACACGGGTTGGCTCGCCACTCTCCCTCGTCAGGAAGAGAATCTCACTCCAAGATCCAAGGTGTCCAAAAAACCCAGCCGGGCAAAGAAAGGAATAAACAAAGGTGGGGTTCCCAGGGTCGCTTCTCGTGGTTACCGGACGCTCAGGTGCCAGCTCCAACAGCTCCTCTTGCTCGTTATCCAGTGTTTTCTTCCGAACTTTTATCACTCCAAACACCTGTGGCTCTGCTCTCCTCATGCCATCATTGCGCTCTGTGTGTGTCTCGGTGTGTCACACGAACATGCGCCGAGGAGGCGGGCACGAGCTGACTTCCTCCAATCGCAATTCAGCTGCTCCACTCTGAGCGAATGAAACCACTTGCTTCCTCACAGAACCACTACTGACCTCTGACCTCTGGGATAACCCAAATAAATAAAATACAGAACGAAATAAAGACTGTGATTCAGGATTAAATAAAAATAATACTCTATGAAATAAAAATATTTCTAAATGTTTTTAACCATTTTTTTTTCTCCACAGGTTACTTATGAGACAACAGATAGGTTATTCTCTCTCTTTTTCTTTAACAGATTACACAGACAATTTTAACAGGTTACACTCTCACAGATTTCTCTTTTTTTGAACAGGTTACAC
>NW_028220452.1:0-10250 GCF_045865225.1 Trachurus japonicus | reverse complement strand
CATGCTGTGACATACTGAGCTGTGCTTGTTGTCTGACCCATGTCATGTCAGGTATCATTGTAAAGCTCTCTCTCTCCCGAACAATGATGTAGGCTCCAAAAATGGCCATTTCCTCCGTATCCGCAACCAATCATAAAAGTATGATTTACATTAACAATCAATGGAATTTTACAGTACAAGTCTTTAGGCTGTTTTCTCAAAATTAGTTTTTCCTCAGACTCTGAGCCTGAAATCTCCACTTCAGCGGCACTTAGAGACACCAAACCTTCCATTTGCATTCCTGTCTATATTCTAAAGGGTTTTTACAGACGAATTTGTTGATATATCATTCACAGCCGGATTTATACAACATTCTATTCCTAAACATTTTCTCATTTACAGAGTGATAAAAACAGATATCCAAAATCCCCTCTGTAAAAACCTCTCACTCTAATATGTCAACAAAATAAAACAAGAATTTTGAAAGTGGCTTCATCCATTGTTTAGATTTCGGTTCTGGAAATGTATGCAAATTAGCTCATATTTCATCAGATATTGCCTCATTTACATATTTAAACATAAAATTTGACAAAACTTGTAATACAAAAAATATTTGTCTTAATGTAAGTGATAAACTTGGGAAGTTTCTGGGACATTAGCAGATGTGCAAATGAATGCTGTACAAAAAGTTCATTACACATGTATTTAAATGTAAAGATACGGTGCCTTGCAAAATTATCCATGCCCCTTGAACTTTTCCACATTACAACCACAAACTTAAATGTATTTTGTTGGGATTTTATGTGATAAACCAACACAAAGTAACGCATAATTGTGAAGTGGAAGGAAACTGATGTGGTGTTCAATAATTTTTACAAATAAAAATCTGAAAAGTCTGGCATGCATATGTATTCAGCCCCCCTGAGTCAATACTTTGTTGAACCACCTTTCACTGCAGTTACAGCTCCAAGTCTTCTACCAGCTCTGCACATCTACACACTGACATTATTGTCTATTCTTCTTTCTTAAACAGCTCCAGTTAGGAGTTGAATACACCTTCCGGTGATACTTGAACACGTCATCAGTGAAGAACCCAGGGTCATGGGGTGTTTCGGGTCTTTGATCTTCATACACCCTCTCCTGGGCGACCCAGCCGGGGGTGATCAGTCCCCAGCTTGTGTCCAAGTTGCGCGTTGTTCCACGGATCCCCCCTGCGGATCCACAGCCACCTAGAGGCCCTCTCTGCAGCCTCTAGCGTGTTTTTTATGGCTCTCTTTGATTGCAGTCCGTTCACTCCAAGGAGTTTGAGGGTTCGCACAAGTGAATGGCCTGCGAAGCCACGGCACCCGACCTCGACTGGCTCACAGCGTGCTTTCCAGCCGTTACTCCGACACTCTACGATGAGCTCGGCGTACTTGGCCCTCTTTCGCTCATTGGCCTCGTCGATGCGGTCCTCCCAGGGGACAGTCAGTTCTATTAAGACCACTTGCTTGGTGGACTCCGATGTTAACACCATATCTGGGCGGAGACGAGTGGTTGTGATGTTGTCTGGGAACTTAAGCTGTCTGCCGAGGTCAACTTGGAGCTGCCAGTCGCGAGCGGTGGTGAGGAGCCCCCCTGCAGAGCTGGGCTGGTGTTGGTGTGCCTTCTGTCCTGGTCTTATGAAGGAGATTGCCTGCTTTGGGGCAGCCTGGGTCTTGCTGTGCTGGATTGCCATGCAGGTGGCATCTGCCAAAGATCTTAAAACTTGGTCGTGGCGCCAGCGGTAGCGCCCCTCCCCTAGTGCTTTTGGGCAGCAGCTTAGGATATGCTCCAGGGTGCCCCTCCTCTGGCACAGCTTGCATTCAGGAGCATCGACTAGGCCCCAGGTGTGCAGGTTGGCTGGGCTCGGGAGGACGTCATAGACTGACTGGATGAGAAACTTGATGCGTAATGGCTCCGCTCTCCACAGCTCTGCCCAAGTGATCTTGCGGGATTCTGCGTGCTCCCACCGAGTCCATGCCCCCTGCTTGGACATGCCGACCATCTTGCTGCATCGGTCTTCCTCCTCCTCCGCTCGAATCTCATCCTGGACCAGCTGACGCTTCTCCTTTCCACGGGCTTGGTCGTAGCGCGGCTTTGGAAAGCAACCCAGACCTGCCCGCCCTGTTGCGACAGAGCCCACCAGCATCTTGTGCCTCAGTCGCGCCTCAGCTCTGGTAATGGCCTCCTGAGCCTGCCACTTTCTCCCGGTCTTCACAAGGATCCCTGCTGATGCGACTTTGATGTCTGCGGAGTCCCTGTACATCATCGCCTCTCTGGAGCGAGTGACTTTGAACTCCTCCGTTAGTCCACTGAAAGGGAGCTGCAGTTTGGTGGAATGGCCATACAAGGCGATGCTGCTCAAGGACCGAGGAAGCCCCAGCCATCTCCTGAGAAACTGGCTGATGGACTTCTCGAGTGCCTCTACCGTTGTTGTTGGTACCTCATAGACCAGCAGGGGCCAGAGTATCCTTGGCAAGACTCCGTGCTGGTAGATCCAGGCTTTAAATTTTCCTGGGAGACCAGACTTGTCGATGGTGGTGAGCCAGGTTGCCAGGTCGCACTTGGTCTGTTTTATGGCTGCCGAGTCCTTCAGGGAACTGTCGAAGATCTTACCCAGGGTTTTGACAGGTTTTTCGGTCACTGATGGAATTCTGGTCCCTCCTACGGCGAAGCGAAACTGATCGGTCACTTTGCCTTTCTTCAGGACCAGGGACCTGGACTTAGCGGGCTTAAAGCTCATCCTTGCCCAATGGATGAGCCGTTCCAGTCCCTGGAGGAGCCATCTGCACCCTGGGACAGATGTTGTCATGACTGTCAAGTCGTCCATAAAGGCTCTTATGGGGGGCTGCCGTGTTCCAGATCTTGACTTGGCACCTCTGCATTCAACCTCTGCAGACTTGACAATCATGTTCATGGCCAGTGAGAAGAGTGGCACTGAGATTGTGCAACCGGTGATTATACCCTTCTCAAGGCGGTGCCAGGCAGATGTTACTTGACCTGAGGAGACTCGAGCGCTGAAGTTGCCATAGTAGTCCATGATAAGGCTGCTGATCTTGTCTGGAACATGGTGTCTTGCCAGTGCGGTTTCGACGAGCTTGTGTGGGATAGAACCGTAGGCGTTGGTTAAATCAAGCCAAAGAGTTGCCAGGTCTCCTTTGCTCTCCCTTGCCTCCCGGATCAGCTGCGTCACCACTCCCGTATGCTCCAGGCATCCAGGTACCCCTGGGACTCCCCCCTTCTGGACCGAGGTGTCAAGGTAGGTGTTCTTCAAAAGGAAATCTGTCAGCCGTTGGGACACGATCTTGAAGAAAATCTTGCTCTCCACGCTGAGCAGCGAGATGATCCGGAACTGCTCGATGTTGCAAGAGTCCTCTTCTTTTGGTATCCAGACCCCCTCTGCGTACCTCCACTGGGCGGCGACTTTCCCTCTCCGCCAAATCACCTTCAGGATCTTCCAGAGACGTCCAAGGAGCCGTGGACACTGTTTATAAACTTTGTAGGGTACACCGCTGGGGCCGGGAGCAGAGCTAGATCTTGCAGCTCTGACAGCTTCTTTTACCTCCGTTAAGGTGGGTTCAGTGCAGTTGAATTGGGTCGCAGGTTCTGGCGGCGCCACCAGTCCACTACAAGGCCCAAGCTCGTGGTCTCTCAGGGTGTCGCTGAAGGTGGTGTGGAGATGATGGTTGATCTCCTCAACAGGGCAAGTAAGGTGGCCACTTCGTCGCTGGCCCAGAAGTTTCTTAATGAAGCCGAAGGGATTGCTAATGAAAGCGCTACGTTTCCGAGCCCTTTCCTTGCCCCTCCTTCGGTGCCATTCCGCCCTCCTCAGCGAGATGAGCCTCTTCCTTATGATGTTCGTGAGTTCTGACAGGGCTGTCCTCTCCTCTTCTTTAGCTGCCTTAAACTGGCGTCTCAAGGATTTCAGCTCTTGTCTCAGCTGGTTGATCTTTACTTCTCGACGGTTGAGCTTCGCCGGCTTGTTTGCTCCTCGCTTTTGTTCGACACCGAACCGCTCTGCTCCCATGTTCATTATGATGGTACACATGGTCTGGAGTTTCTGATCGACACTGCCCTTCGCGATGGTTTCCAGGCACATGTCAACGTCCTCGTCCAGCTTTAGCCACTCCTTGTTGTTTGCGGCAGGCCACATCACCCTCCGCTGTTCCGATTTCCTGCTTGGGGTGGGGACCGGTGTTGCTTGGAGGTTCCGGGTACTGTGGGGTGATTCCGGACCTGGTACCTCCTCCGTCTCACCAGGTTCCGCTGTCGGCGCCACATGGAATGTTGCGCCGGCTGCCGTTCCTGAGCGTTGCTCCACTTGGTTCCTCCTGAGGCAGGCCATCTTTGCCTGGTGGATCTTCAGGCCTTTGTGGTTTTTGCAGACCTTGCCGCAAATGCAGACTGCATTCATAATCCGTTGTCCGTTTGCTTGGGTCGTTACCAGTGATTCCGTCCGATTGGGATGCTCATGCTCCCCCCCTCTCGGGCATCCCTGGGGGTATCTTTCTTCAGGGTTCTTCGTAGCGGGGTGATTGGGTGCTCCCTCTCGAGAGCTGCAGGTTGGGGGGCTAGCCCTTCCTGCCCCGGTTGCCGTCTCTCCGAGCTGTCCGCTGTCTCTCCAGCAGTCGCCACTCTGTTCGTGGGTGTCATCCAGACTTTCCTGGAGGTCACTGGCTAAGCCAGGTAGGATAGGAGTTGAATACACCTTCCGGTGATACTTGAACACGTCATCAGTGAAGAACCCAGGGTCATGGGGTGTTTCGGGTCTTTGATCTTCATACACCGTCTCCTGGGCGACCCAGCCGGGGGTGATCAGTCCCCAGCTTGTGTCCAAGTTGCGCGTTGTTCCACGGATCCCCCCTGCGGATACACAGCCACCTAGAGGCCCTCTCTGCAGCCTCTAGCGTGTTTTTTATGGCTCTCTTTGATTGCAGTCCGTTCACTCCAAGGAGTTTGAGGGTTCGCACAAGTGAATGGCCTGCGAAGCCACGGCACCCGACCTCGACTGGCTCACAGCGTGCTTTCCAGCCGTTACTCCGACACTCTACGATGAGCTCGGCGTACTTGGCCCTCTTTCGCTCATTGGCCTCGTCGATGCGGTCCTCCCAGGGGACAGTCAGTTCTATTAAGACCACTTGCTTGGTGGACTCCGATGTTAACACCATATCTGGGCGGAGACGAGTGGTTGTGATGTTGTCTGGGAACTTAAGCTGTCTGCCGAGGTCAACTTGGAGCTGCCAGTCGCGAGCGGTGGTGAGGAGCCCCCCTGCAGAGCTGGGCTGGTGTTGGTGTGCCTTCTGTCCTGGTCTTATGAAGGAGATTGCCTGCTTTGGGGCAGCCTGGGTCTTGCTGTGCTGGATTGCCATGCAGGTGGCATCTGCCAAAGATCTTAAAACTTGGTCGTGGCGCCAGCGGTAGCGCCCCTCCCCTAGTGCTTTTGGGCAGCAGCTTAGGATATGCTCCAGGGTGCCCCTCCTCTGGCACAGCTTGCATTCAGGAGCATCGACTAGGCCCCAGGTGTGCAGGTTGAGTCAGATTGGATGGAGAGAGTCTGTGAACAGCAGTTTTCAAGTCTTGCCACAGATTCTCAATAGGATTGTAGTCTGGACTTTGACTGGGCCGTTCTATGCTCTGATGTAAACCAGTCCATTGTAGCTCTGGCTGGATGTTTAGGGTGGTTGTCCGACTGGAAGGTGAACTTCCATCCCAGTCTCAAGTCTTGTTCTGCCTCTAACAGCTTTTCCTCCAGGACTGTCCTGGATTTAGCTCCATCCATCTCCCCATCAACTCTGAGCAGCTTCCCTGTCCCTGCTGAAGGGACAGGGAAGCCTGATGCTGCCACCATCATGTTTCACGGCGGGGACGGTGTGTTCAGGTTATTGTGCAGTGTTAGGTTTACACCACACAAAGAATTTTGCATGTGGGCCAAAAAGTTCAATTGTCGTCTTTGATTTGTAAAAAAAAAAAAATCTTAAATACCATCATTTTCCTTCTACTTGACAATTAAAAGATATCACTTCCTCTTTGGTGGAAACTTTAACCCCCCCAAGGATACACAATTCAGCAACTGGTGACCCTTCGATCAAACCACCAAGACCCAGCCTGAACAAGTCAACACGACTCGACAGCCTGAGATAGGCTAGGTGCTGAAGAAATGGATATGAGGCACTGACACCACTGCTCCAATGGTGAGCCGCCAATTTGTCTCTTATGGCGCCATTTTTTTGTATTACAAAGGCACCAATTGTGCATGAGCTGGCAAACAAAACATGGATTCTGTGTTTGAAGAGAACATCTGTGAGGAGGCGCAGTGTTACTCTCCACAAAGCGGCTCTCCTGCTACTTGCATGGATGTCGCAATTTAGATTTTACTTGTAGTGAAGGAGTGAAACGCGTAGATGACAACACACTGCACATGTATGGACCACATCCTCAGAGCAGAGCATCAATGAAAAGAACTATGCATCTGCAGCGTCTGCAGCTGTCATATGAGTGACTGATATCTAAGAGGAAGCACAGCAGAGTGCCGAGCTGCAAGCTAAAAGACTGTCCTCATTAGAGAAGACAGTTTTATCAGTCTTATCTCTTCTGCAGTGAGCAAGATGCCCATGTTCAACTTTGTAACATATTTTGCCTCCAGGAAAGCACTGATGATACACTATGTATTTTACTCGCTGCATCCTTCTAACATAGCATATACTGTGTATGGTCAGAGTCTACTGAATCTTATTCTTCTGTACCATACAGTAGAGTTCAATCCTCTTATTAGGAACACATCAGTGCAGGGCTGTTGTATAGGGGAGAAAGGTGATAATTCCAGGGGCCTAGCAACCAGTAGGGCCCATAAAAAACTCCAGTAGTCTAATCTTTATGACTGAATTATTCTGCATAAGACCCTGACTAATACTCATAGTAATGCTGCATTAGCATCAAAACAAAGTTAATAAAACATGATAATACGTAGTCTAAGAAAAAAAAAAGTGGAAAAGTCAGGGGGCAGGAGCCCACTTTAGTATTCTTTAAGGGGGACCAGAATTCCTAGCAACGGCCCTGCATCAGTGAACCTGTTCTTAGTTATGACATGCTTCCTCACTGTAATGATCACACAAAATACCTCGTCAGTCATAATGGCCTGTGTTGATGTGTCTCTACCAAAAATATCCCAAATCATTGCACTATTTGAAAGTCACAGGCTGTTTACTAAATGAAGCTGTATATCTGTGACCCATTTTAAAGAGTTACTGTACATCTGCAGCAGAAAGAGATTGAAACAGATAACACGCTGGTTTTGATCATTCTATGGGTTGTATTGACAGTATCCAATGTGTACTTTTACCTTCATGAAAGACTCTTGTATACAGATTATAATAAAGTTACTAAATGACACCCACTCTGCCCCCCCACCACCCTCTGTATAAACCAATCTTAATTTGTGAGTCTCTCTTAGATGTAGCTAAAGCAAATTCCTTTAAAATGGTTGGAAATCCACTCCACCAACACACTGAATCAACTGCCAAAGTTTTTCAGATGCTTGAGGGAAAACGGAGACATAACAATCCTACACACAGCGCTGTAAAAACACATAAACATGCGGCAACAAAAATGTGTTTTTATTTGAGCAAATTCCAGTAAATCCCAGAGACGCAACTATGTTGAGAATGGAGGTAATTTGACTGTGAGTAGAGCAGTGTGAAGAGCTTGACTGTGAATTATTCAGATGTTTGGCAATGTGTGTAGGTGTGTTTATCTAAACGAATACATTAAAAAAGAAAAAAAAACGGGACCAATTCGAGATGCAGTTCAAGGAGCAATTATATACACATCAAACATATTTCATTTTGTCGACCTGGCACACATCATTCACACACACGCACGCAGTAAAATCATAAATATTGCATGTTTCCAGCCCTTCTGAGAGTATCAGAAAGATCTTGACATTCACCCGCCTACCATCTGTGAGTTTCACCTCTTGAAAGAACTTGAATGGCGATGAACGGCGCCGATCTTGGCGAAGGAACATAACAAACTGGAGGATCAAAGAGGTTTGGGATGGTGCCAAGACAAGTTGTGATATGTAGCTGCTCAAGTTCCTGTTGGATCCAATTCATGACAATCCCATGGAAATCGTCCTCGGTTGCTGCGGGCAAGGATTAAGGAAAAATTAAGATGTTTTTTTGTTGATTTATTTATTTTTTCTTAAAGATGACTTGCAGAGTAACTCATCGGTGGCTTTTCAACAGTATTTCTCAGCTCATTAAGGTCTGTTTAACCTCTGACAGACATCATCAGTGGACTGGATGGTGTGGTTGCTTGGCTTGTTTTTTGTTTAGTTTTTTCAACCAAATTTGGATGAAATTCTGCCCACTTCATTAACATTAGGGTCAAGACTTTGGTCATTCTGTTGAGGAATAACAAAAATACTCCTCTGTATGCAATAGTTGAACTGCAATACAAACTAACAGCCTCCTAAATGACCATTAAGGTGAGTCAACACTTCTCTAAAGGGAAGGACTGCTGTATTAGGTTTTATTTAGGTGTACCATAATAAATTGACTACTGTGTGTATATGTCCACTGAGGCATTTGCTGAGACGAGTGTTGTTATCGCTCTCGACCACTAGACATCACTTAACAACAAAATGTAGCCATGGGTCATAATATGCTGCTTCCACAAACAGGGTTTTTTTTTTTAATGGCAAGCCAGTCTTGTCTCGTTTGCTTTTGTTTACCCTTTTTCCTTTAACTCTGCAAACCCACAAGGCAAAAAAAAACATACCACTCAAAAGACGAACAGATGGAGTAAAAGCCTGAAACCATTTACAGGGAACACCAGGTACTGTAATACAAGTGAAGCTGAGATGACCTCGATGGAGGATGCAAAGTGACAACACGCTGCTTGACCTGATTTTACACAAACAAATGTCTCACTTTGTCTCAACATGTAGCAGGAATCTTCTCTGCTGGGACCAACAGTCAGAGTGAATGATTTATACAGCGACGGCAACAGAACGGCTGAATGAGTCAAAACAAGCGGAAGTAGACTCAACACAATTGAATGAATCAATAATATCTGTTAACACAGCCTCTACACCCAAGCTCTGCCATGTATTTGATCAGAATGTCAATGGATGAAAGTCGATAACAACATGAGGGGAAATGAGAGCGTGGGGAGCTGTCCTTGTTGTGTTTTGCCTCAATTTAGAAACACCAGGCTGTTTATTTTAGATTAATTGGTCAGGTAAAGAAATAAGGGGAGGCACAATAACGAGCTGGAAGTCTCTGATCATTTGAAACAATGTTATCAAGAGAATAGTGTTGATATTTTATCAGTCCAACTGTTAGTCCTTCAACCTAAATTATACCTGTTGTTTGCCCTCTGATCAAATGGAGTATCTCCTCCTGTATGACTAGGCTACACACATCAAAGCTGCTTCATGCTGTTACTGTATCTCTAGCCATCTTGACCATTGCAACAGACTCTTTGCTGGATTGACAAAGCAGGCTTTATACAAGCTCCAGCTCATTCAAAATGCTGCTGCCAGAGTTTTAAGTAAAAGTAAAAAGTATGAACATAAAACAAAGAGTTGATTTTAAGTACTTCTTATTTGGTTTAGCTCCTTCCTTGCTGACATGCTCACTGAATATACACCCACCAGAACGTTGAGATCATCAAATAACAGTCTTCCTGTCGGTCTCTCATCACTTAATTAGCTCATTGTGCTTTTAGTTCCCACTGTCCTACATCTGGAATATTTTACCACTCAACTGCCACAACTGTAAAAAGCAATCTTAAAACTTACCTCTAGACAGAAGCCTACAACTAACTCATTGGGTGCCCTTCCTTTTATTATTATTGTTTCTAATTTTAATTTGTCTTGAGTGTCCCAATCTGTTTGTTGTTGTTGTTTTTTTTTGCCATATGCAGAGTTTTTGTGTATCGTATGGTCTTCACTTTTATTGTTAAGCACATTGACCAGGCTTTTCATGCTTGTCACATGAAATGTGCTATATAAATTAAACTTTACCTGACATTATGCTTACAAGAAGAAACATGTGGTTAGGCTTAAGATAAAGTCATATGGTTCGGTTTAGGGAAGGATCATGGTAACACGTCATTCTAACAATGATAAACAGTCAAGAAGTGATTTACAAGCTCCACAGGAGTTTCCTTCCAATTTTAAACTCATTTTAGATTTTGACTGATTATTTTTGTAAAGTTTGCTAAATGTATAAATGTATGTTGTCCAT
>NW_028220451.1:0-7304 GCF_045865225.1 Trachurus japonicus | reverse complement strand
AGATACCATGATATAATACTTTACTGCTGTTGCTGAAAAGAGGGATTTTTTACAGTAAATATTTGCATTTGGGCTGTCTATTCCGATCCCATGAACACACAATACAACACAACATAACTCAATATATAGACAGACAGACAGACAGACAGACAGACAGACAGACAGACAGACAGACAGACAGACAGACAGACAGACAGACAGACAGACAGACAGACAGACAGACAGACAGACAGACAGACAGACAGACAGACAGACAGACAGACAGACAGACAGACAGACAGACAGATAGATAGATAGATAGATAGATAGATAGATAGATAGATAGATAGATAGATAGATAGATAGATAGGAGGAGAAATGCAGATTAGATTATGATTGTTTGGGTTAGGGCGAGTGGTTTGGTGGTCAAAGGTTAAAGGTCAGGGTCACCTCACAAAATTTTGTTTTGTCTATAACACTCAAATTCATGTTCAAATTCACAACTCCATTGTTTACAAGGCAAAATGAAGTGATCATGTTTTATATCCCAACGGTCAACTTCACTATGACATCATAACGTTCTGCAAATATGCCTCTGACTGTTGCTTGGAGATTGTGACTATATTTCCTGCAGCTTGGCTGGTTGTTGAAAGCAAACAATCACCAGGCAGTAATTCTACTATTTCCTTTGATAAAAAAAAACTGAAGCAGGAAAGTAGCTGAAAGACTTTCTGTCATGTTAAGCACTAACATGGGGCAGTGAAGACAGCAACAGTTGGTGAGTCACTTTATCAGCTTTCACATTCTTAATCAATTTGTGCAGCACAGATTGCCATCACAGCTCACAGTAAACACAGGAAAGGCTGTGCTGTGACGGATGCACAGATAGAAATGGCCAATGTGAAAAGCCATATTACTGGACAGATACTGCACAGTGCATCATGTAGGTGTATAGTCACTACATGAAATGAGGTATGCATGTGTGCATATATGAAAGTACACTTTTACAGTCATTTCCAAGGTAGATACAGATGTGTGAAGCTTGTAGACATCTGTTTGAAAGTAGAGATTCACGCCCACAGAGAGCAGAAATTATCAATGGTGTAATTAGAGCCCTAAGTCTCATCACTAATTGTTAGCAATTGTTTTCAGTTAGGATTTGGATTTGAATAATTGTTCTCCAGGGTTAAGTTATAATCGGCTCATAGGATGTAACAGGATTTGATGTGAACCATTAAAACACAAAGTCCCATACTGAGTATAGGCAAAACAGCAAAGTGTATAAAACCATTATAAACAAATCAGAAAGTCATGTTTTTCACTATTGATACATACAGACCTGGCTGCAGAAACAAATTAAAGGGGGGCATTATGTTTTTTCAGGGGGGCACACTTTTTCAAACTATTTACTGTCTAATGTAGTCTAGTTTAGTTTATTATTATGAATCCCCATTAATATAGATTTCATTCACTTACTCACACACACACACACACACACACACACACACACACACACCATACTCGCAAACTAAACCACTATGGGGTGGGGGGATTTCTTTTTAACACATTTGAGGCATTCTGGTGTACTCTGAGGAGAAATAGAGGGAAAAGACAACATTGCTTCAGATTTTCAGACGAGCACTGCGGTTACCGTTGCTAATCGAGATAGGATTACGTAATAGAGAGTTGGCCACTCTGAGGTAAAAAACAAAACCCAAATAAATAAACAGCTTCCAGTCCAGGGCGGGCACGGCTGACTCTGTGGGCGGGCACAGCCTGCCAATGCCCGCCCATGCCACCGGGACTGGATACATAACACATGGTAGTCAGAAGTATGTGGACATATAGATATTCCACCGATATGTGATAGTTGAACATCTCAATCCCAACCTGTAAGTATTAATAAAAAATAGCCTTGACTTCTTTTTTCCACCAGATGTTGGAGAAATGTGTTCCCATTCAGCCACAGGGGCATTACTGAGGCCCAACACTGATGCTGGGTGAAACGGCATGGCTTACCATTCATCCATGTCCCTACTCAGGACAATCCTTACACACTGAAATGGGAAATTATTTCCTGTGGGCCTGACT
This sequence comes from Trachurus japonicus, assembly GCF_045865225.1. NCBI lineage: Eukaryota > Metazoa > Chordata > Actinopteri > Carangiformes > Carangidae > Trachurus > Trachurus japonicus. Next base: position 5,234 of record NW_028220451.1, on the reverse strand, counting down.
TTGTGCACGGAGGGCCTTGACATGTTAAAACAGGAAACAGCCAAACACATGCACTTGCCATTATTGTTTCATTTGTATGTCGTAAGTTTGAGATTCCCCTTATTGGAACTATAACTTGCACCATCATCTCATCACAGACAGTATCTGTACACTTTTTCACATTATGTATATCATTTGTTAACAGAAACCTCACAGAGACTTTGCTAAATGGACTGAAAGACAAAATTTGGCCTATGTAACAACTTATGAGTCATTGTTTTCATTATAATGACTGGTGTTTAACATTCAAACATGTTGAATGCTGGGAAAAAAAATTGGTGGACCATAGTGTGAGATGAAGCAGTGATGAAACAGTGAAGTGAAGTGGAGAGTGTGTGACGAAATCAAGGGAGTTTATAAAAAACAATGAATTCTGTCAAACATCTGGAAGTTTTGCCTGGGTTAAGGACAGAAAGCATCAGCAAGCCTTCATCATTTACTGACCAAATATTTAATCTTTGCCCCATCAAAAGACAGCAAGGCCTGCACTTTGGTGTCTTTGCTTTGTCTGCTGAAAGGTAAACTGTATAATATGGCCATTTTTGTGGTGCACAAATAAAATATTTTGTTTTCAGACTGGAAAACGGCTCAGAGAAAGAAGTAACAATGGGCTATAACCACTGCACACACAAAGTCACACAAGTATCACAAGCATATACAATACCTGAGGCAGTCAGATGTTTATAAAATGTGGTTAGAGACTGTGGCTCCAAAGCTACAAAATATAAAGACACTTTGTCCTTTATGAAAGCAAAATGACATAATAGTATTATGATGATACCTGTATGGTAAACACGAGTATGTTTTTATTTATTTAGCCTTTATTTAACCAGGTAAAAGACCCGTTGAGATCGAGATCTCATTTTCAAGGGCGACCTGGCCAAGAGGGCAGCAGCACACGTCGTCAACATTATAAATTACAAAATACAATATACAACAATATACATTACAGTATTACATTATATTAAATAGGGCCATGTTACAATGGAGGTTAAAACAAAAAGTGCAGGGAGCAGGAGGTCAAGGTGACAAGGTTGGTCAGCAAAGGCACCGCTCAAATGATTTTTGTTGTCGGACCTTTAAGAAGTGTCGAAAAACACCAAGAGATACAAGTTCAGACAATTTCAGTTCGGCCTGGAGGTTGTTCCATGTTAATGGAGCGGCATAACTGAACGCTTTTTTCCCTAATTCGGTCCGCACTCTAGAAATGCTCAAACAATAGATATCACTGGACCTTAAGGCATATCGATTTTCTGTTCGACGGAGGAGTGAACAGAGGTAGGGAGGAACCATACCAAGGAGAGCCTTATAGATCATAAGCAACCAATGAGTTTCTCTCCGGGTGCTCAGAGATGGCCACCCGGACTTCGAGTAGAGCTGACAGTGATGAGTGAGACGACCACAGCCAGTGAAGAACCTTAATGCACTGTGATATACAGTGTCCAAAGCTGCTAGGCTTTTGGACGAAGCACACATGTACAACACATCTCCATAGTCAACTACTGGTAGGAAAGTTGACGACACAAGCAATTTACGCACACGCAGAGAGAAACACACACGATTTCTATAAAAGAAGCCAAGCTTTAGCCTGAGTTTTTTTACCAAGTTATCAATGTGCAATTTAAACGAAAGCTCCGTATCTAGGAGGAAACCTAAGTATTTATACTTAGTAACAACCTCGAATGGGTTTCCTTGAGCAGTTATTACAGAGGGTAAGTTTTCAGTTGAGTAGGTAGCTTTTGAGAAGACCATTATTTTTGATTTGCTGGTGTTTAAAACCAGTTTGAGACTTTGTAGTCGGGCCTGTACAACATTAAAAGCAGACTGTAACAGCTCATATGCATGCACAACAGAGGACGCACAACAATAAATGACAGTGTCGTCAGCATAAAAGTGGTAAGCAGCATTTGACAAATTGACACAGAGATCATTTATATAAATAGAAAATAAAATAGGTCCAAGGACCGACCCCTGGGGCACACCTTTAGTGATCTCGAGTGAGGATGATGTGACATTGGCTAACTGGACTGCCTGAGTCCTGTTAGACAGGTAATCAGCAAACCAGGTGGAAGCCTGGTTAGAAATGCCAATTTTTCTCAAGATTTTGATCAATATCTTGTGATCAACTGTGTCGAAAGCTTTAGAGAGATCGATAAAAAGGGCAACACATACTTTTTTAAGATCAAGTGCTTCAATTAAATCATTAAAAACTTTCAGGGCAGCCGTGACCGTGCTGTGTTGCTTCCTGAAGCCAGATTGGAAGTTATTTAAAATACTATTTGAGTCTAAAAAATCTTTTAGTTGTTCACTGATTATTTTTTCCAATATTTTAGCAACAATGCATAATTTTGAAATAGGCCTGTAGTTATTTACGTCAGAAGGGTCACCCCCTTTTAACAGGGGGAGGACAAAGGCAGATTTCCAAACTTTTGGGAGTGTATTGGTGCTGAGACTAAGATTAAAAATGTGTGTCAAGGGCTCAGCTATATAATTTGCAGCCACCTTTAGGAAGATAGGGTCCAATTTATCAGGACCAGCTGATTTTTTAGTATCCAAGCCAGTTAGGGCTCTAGACACCTCAGAAGCTGACACAGGTTCAAAGTAAAAGGAGTTCTCTGGGGGGCTATTTACAGCCTCATCCAAGGACTCCTTCGCCACGTCAGATTTTATTTGACTGGAATATTCATTATCGAATAAATGACCCACAGAGACAAAATGCTCATTAAAGAAATTTAGCTTAGACAAAGTATCTGTTAAATTGACAGAGCCATGGACCAAGAAATTTGGTAGTTCATTTTGCTGAACAACACCAGATGTTGACTTCACCACCTTCCAAAATTTCTTTGGGTCATTTAAGTTATTTGTAGTTTCTGTTAGATAAAACTCAGCTTTTGCCTTCTTAATTGATGCTGTACATTTATTTCGTAACTGTCGGAAGCAAAGCCAATCATTTTCGGATTTTGATTTCCGAGCTCTGGCCCAAGCAGCATCCCTGTCTTTTATAAGATTTCCTATTTCTGGGTGAAACCAGGGATTATTACGCCCTTTCACCCTGAATTTCCGAAAGGGGGCGTGTTTATTAATTAGATTCAGGAAATCATCATAAAAATAACTCCAGGCCATTTCCACATCATCAAATAAGGAGATCCTGTCCCATTTACAATTATACACGTCACGAATAAAAGCTTGTTCATGAAAATGTTTAAAATCTCTCTTGTATATAATGCGAGGCTTGGTCTTGGGGAGTTTGGCATTTCTAACCACTGCGATAGTGGAGTGATCACTCAGATCATTCGCAAAGACACCTATGTTACTGTACTTATGAGGTACATTGGTCAAGACAAGATCAAGAAGTGAGGATCTAGATGGAAATTTTGTGTTAGGTCGGGTTGGGCTATCAATGAGTTGGGTTAGATTCAGAGAATCACAGACACTTTTTAGGCAGTCTGAAGCTGAGGATAGCCAGTCATAGTTTAGATCTCCCACAAGAACAATTTCATTAGAATTAAACCCTGCCACATGATTAGATAGGGTTGAAAGGGTCTCACTGCAGGCTGAAGGAGGTCTGTAGCAGCCCATAACTATAAGAGACTGATCATGAGAAAACTCAAGTTTTAGGGCAAGTAATTCAAATTGTTTAGTTAAGGAAATACAGGTAATGGGTGTGGCCTGAAATTTCTTTTTTATATAAATGGCAACACCTCCTCCTTTCCTGGGCCGATCACAACGAAAAACATTATAACCACTGATAGTGATGTCCTTGTCTGGAACATTTTTATTCAGCCAGGTTTCTGAGAGTACAAGAATATCAGTATCGGTTGTCTGTATCCAGATTTTAATTAAGTCCATTTTAGGGAGTAAACTCCTGACATTTATGTGGATAATCCCAAGACCAGACCGTGCCCTGAATTCATTAGGAGTATCAAGATAATTCAACGGACGGCCTGGGTTTGGCTGTATGTTACCTGACAATAAGAGCAAGAGTAAAATAAAACACTTCCTTTTAACAACTGACGTTTTAACAATAGCCTCATTATCTGGATTGGTGAGGTTAATAATTAAGGATTCTGTGAGCCTAAAATTATTTTCCAGAACTGAAAGGCACAACAAACGAATGGGGCAGTTGTCATTTAAAACAGGCACATTATGGGGCTTCAATATTTGACTGGTCGGGTCAGCCAATGACCAGCTGACTGTTACTGTACTGAGGGGACCCAGAGGGGGGCGTGGCACATCACTGTGTACATCGCCAGAGTTATGGGGTAATGCCGCAGGTCCCCACGACAAGTGCAACAATGTCAAGAGTAACGCAGGAAGAAGCCTCATTTTCGCCGCTGTCGCATACAAAGTTCAAGTTCGTAAAAGAGGTTGAAGGACTTGAGGACTTTTTCGGAGACCCGGTTCCCCACAGACCGCCGGCAAAGGGAAGCAGAGGCCGCTGCGACAGAGCTAACGGCCACCAGCCGATAGCAGCCGATGACCGCGGCTCCAGACCACTCACCAGAGGCCGCCGCTAGCGGGTTCCAGCAGGAGGCCGGTTCCCCGCAGATCACCGATCACCGATGGGAGCCGCTGCTAGCGGGGTCCAGCAGGAGGCCGGTACCCCGCAGATCCCCACTCGTCGGTAGGGAGCCGCAGCTGGCGAGTTCCAGCAGGAGGCCGGTTCCCCGCAGACCACCGGTGAGGGAAGCAGAAGTTGCTGCGACAGGATCCCAATCCGTACGCCAGCTCCGCCGATGGAAAGGCAGCCTGAGGTCCAGGTCTCAGCGGGTCCGGGCGTGCTGCAGGGCAACCCTCGTTTGCAACCCTATCCAGTGGGACTCGCAGGATGCTGGATGACACGGATCCCCAGGCTCTCGGGGCCGGCCGGCAGAAACTCGACACAGTCTGGATCCGAGGTGATTATCCGGAGGGTGAGCAAGGAGAACACCACACCAGGGATCGGTACGGGTGAGGAATCCGGAGGAGGTAAGACGCCGGCGCCTTCGGCTGAACTCAGTGAGGCGTGTTTAATAAAAAGGCGTCCTTAAAAGTGTTTTAAAAGGCCAACCCGCAGGCGATCACAAACAATATAGGTGGCCAGGTAGACGTTACAGTTAGAATCATTAAAGTAGATTTAAAATAGGTTAAAATAGGTTTAAAACACCACAAGGTTAGAGGGAGAAAACAAACAGCGACGTGTGCGCGGCCATCTT
>NW_028220450.1:0-34395 GCF_045865225.1 Trachurus japonicus | reverse complement strand
TCAGTGACATTCGGTTTATATCAGACAACCACACTGGTTTTGAAGGTAGGTCTACCTCGGGGTCCGTGTCGAAAGCTGCAGCTAATGCTATTATGTATATCTTACACCATTGTATGCAAACTCAATGTTATGTAGACCAACCTGGTGTGTAACCTAGCAACAGCAGCATTCAGACAAGAGAAAGAACGCTCTAAAAGTAAGGTCATGGCCGCCGTCACCGCAAATAGCACATTTGGTGGACACGGTCGGTTGAATAGAGTAGCTACATGAGGTTTGATTTATTGATGTGGCGACTTTGGTTTTGTTGAAGATGCTTTTGATAAAGTTTCTCTGTTCAATTTAGCTTAGATTTAGTTGTAGTGATTTTTAAGTATCCTCAACATAAGACACAAATTAACGTCAGTTTCAAACTAAGACAATGCAGGCTAATGTGTGGTGTATAATATAAACTGTTATTGTGGACACTCACACAGACACACAGACAGGCACTGATTTGGAGCTGGTGATGGATGGTTCGACTGACAAAGAACAAAAGCCTATTTAAGGAAAAAAAAAATTGAATTAGTTCATTTTCAGCTGTTTCGTCTGAATTTACAACTAGTTCTTTTCTAAGTGTGTCCTGGCACAACACTGATTGACACACACTGTTTGTGTTTGACAACAAGACAGAAGGGCAATCAGGTTTGGATTTTGTAGTGGAGTGTATACAATCACACATGCAGCATTCACAAAGCAGCAAGAGTTACCCACAGCTGCTGATCTGTGCTCCAGTGTGGTGCTATAACTATCCCAGTCCAGGTCTTCGGGCTCTGGTTCTGGTCCAAGTTCTGCCTGGTTCCCACTGGCTTCCTCAGAGTCATCGGACACAGAGCAGCAACGCTGACGGTGCCTCAGAGACATCATGACGATCAGTCCTCTGCTCTCTCTCTCTCTCTGTCTCTCTGACTTCACCTGTGCGGCACTGCAGCGACTTGCCCGTCCGTCCTGACAGAGCGAAGAGGCTCAATCACTTCTCTTCTCTCCCTTTACTCGGTGCACAGCTGTTGTGGTTGATCCAGGTGGGTTTCAACAGGAGGATCAGACCAAAGATCCTCTTTCTCACAAGACAACTTCAGCTACTCCCATACTTTCTCTGCCTTCCTGATCTACAGCCTTGTTTTTTTTCTGTGAGCTTTTTTCTTTTTGTTCCTTCTCTTTCTCTCCTCTCAATCAACCATTCATTTTTTCACTTTAATGTGAACTGGTACACGACTGGAATCCAAGCATTCCTGTGTCCCCGGCTCCAGCCGCCTCCCGCTACACCCCGAGCAGGTACCCAGTGCTCGGTCCACTCTTCACCCCTCCGTCCTCTACTCCCCTCCACAGAAACAGGTGGCTCTCCAGAGTTCCAGGGGGATCCAAAGGTTTTCCCACAGGACGGTGGTTGGTGTAGGATATCAGGTCAGGAGAGTATCCTGTAATGTTGTGCCGTTCTGCCACAGAAATGCAGCTCCCGGCCGGACCATGAAAACCACACCGCAAAAAGACAAGAAAATAAAGGCTCTGTTCCAGAGTCAAGATGCCTTTTCTCCTCACATTGTAATTGACATAAATGTCTTATGCGCCCACGCCCACATGGTCCCCCACAATGCCACAGCATTCATCTCCCCGCGAACAACAGGGCGTATTGTGATTTACATTCAAGTGTGGACGTATTTCTTCAATGAAAAACCCCACGATGACAAGACTCAGCACGTCTGCTTCTAGAGATAACACAGACCTTTAATGATAATCCCTGCAGAAACCAGCTAATATAAAAAAAAAGCAAACTATTCAAAAATTCACAACCGACTGTCATCACAAATAAAGAAAATGTCAAATTAAAAAACTCTGTTTCAATAGTAATAAGCAGTGATGATGATGATGGAATCCTGGAAAGTGCAGTTCAACAGAAAACAAAGAAACTCCCTGAAGACCATGAGGGGCCACTGAAAGCTCCAGAGAAAACCACAAAGTACCATGCAAGCAAGTAAACAAGTGTTTAAGTTGTGTGAAGGGGCTTAGAGCTGTAGCACTGCTGAGACAAAATGTTCTGCGAATTATACACAGGAAACATGTGGAAATCATATGTAATAAATATGAAGTATTGGAATAAATAAGGTTGATGGGTCCACTGTGCAGATTTGAGGGTCCATTTGTGAGTGAAATGACATTCCAGCAGGTTTGGTTTATATCTGATATAATGATATTATACTGTTGTGTTTTATGTTCCAGATGTAACTGATTCTGCCCAAAACTGCTGGACTAAATAGAAAAAAATAAAATGTAATATTTAAAATGTAAAATATCACATATGGCAGAAATGTCACAATATTTAATATTTCCAAACATCATGGAATAAGTCCAAGCCTTCAGTCCACATAAAAGAGCACTGACACAAATACAATAAAAAAGAACTACACCAATGTTTATATGTTTTTACCTCCACCACTATGACCACTTCCAGCACATCCATTGTGAGTCTCACTAGAATTTGTGGAAATATAACCCTTCTAAATTTCACAAAGTTAGAATAACACAGACTCCCAAAGTGTCCACATTACTGAGGATAAGCACTGCTCCAACGCCACTGAGCCATGGAGGACGTCCAGCCACAGAAAACACATGAAAACACGGGATTTCTGAGAATTCAGATGTTTTATTTTGACAATGTGGTCTGGGTTCTTGCGCAGAGAGAGAGAGAGGCAGCATAGAGAGATCTCTTTCTCCAACTCCCACTTGACATGCAGAAGCCAGAGACACTGAGCTCGCCCAGCCGTCCTCTCAGACACCACTCATGTCCAACACCAACACATTCATATCTGAGCAGAAGGCTGCCAGTGAATCAGATATGAAGCTAATTCAAACATATATCAGACTCAGCTCATTCCAACTCTACAGCTCCAAACTGAGAGACACTGCAAAGGAGGTACAGTGTCCTGTCTACACTACTGTTTCTTATTCATTTATGCATCAAAAGATATGAAATTCATTTTCATACAGTGACATAAAGATGTAATTATGGTAAAGCAAGAAAGCTTTCTTGTTAAATTGAAGAAATTAAACTCTTATTCTGAAAGTCTCAGGGTTGAAAAAGTTCCTTCAGAAGGTAAAAAACTGTAGAACCCTCCTTCCTGAGAGTAGAGGAAGTGTCTTTCATCTTAGATAAGATCCCAGAGTGTCTATATACAGTACATTGCATCATGCATGTAGCATTTAGTTTTAGCACACACTAGGTACAGACCTCTCTGGATAAATAAGTGACGCCTAAATATAAATCTATTTTAGTGATGAAATGTTTTTTTGTGTTTAAGGACAATTAGAAACATGAGAATCCAGATTTTCTCTTTGCCTCCTCTGCTAGTCCCATTGGGTTTCTACCTCTCAGAGACACAACAACCATGTGACCTCAAGACTAAGGCTGTCTTTACACTGCACGGTTCAAGTGGCCCAATTCCGATTTTTTTCTCTCAAGTGGCTCAGATCGGATCTGTAACATGAATGTGTAAACGGGACAAATGCGCATGGAATCGGATATTGTCAGATCAGATTCAGGCCCCCGTTATATGTGGAAATAAATCAGATACAAATCGGATCTCTGCCAATGCGTCTGCAGTCTAAACTATGATCGGATCTTCCCTGGCAATGCGTGTCATACGTCATCAATGATAATATTAATTCACGTGCTCACGCGTCTCGCTGAACCTCTGTAGTCCGTGATTGACACGTGGGGCTGACCTGGACTACCGTGGCCAGCTGTGGCCAGCTGTAATCAGAATTTAAATGTGTACACAATGTATATGTGCAACTATGTGAGAATACCATGAATGAAATAAATCAAAATGAAATCACTGTCACAGGCGTTACAGTGTTTAATAAACTCGTCGTCCCTGTAAATGAAGGAAACCTCAGTGACCAACGAGTTAAAATAAAGGTTTAAATAAATAAAAAAATAATTTTTGTGGTGTCCACGCGTCTGTTTTTTCCCCCTCACTAGTTCTTGTTTTCATATAGCCACTACAGTAACATTCATTTCTATGCGGATCGATACGAGGGCAAGCGAGGGAGCGCGAGATAAACACCAGATTTCACGTTTCACGCAGCCACTTCACTAACGTTATTTTGTAACGTTCACTTTGTAAGTGACGTGTTGGATATAAACTCTGAACACCAGACTCACCTTTGTTTAAAAATATTCTTATATTATTACGTGACAATTTCCTGAAATCACTAGTTTATTTCCAGCGGGTCGTTTCATGCAAGCACAGCAGGTGTAAATGCAGATTATCAGATCTGGGTCACTTCTGATAGAACATGTAAATAGACCGTCAAAAAAATCGGATATAGCCAACAAATCGGAATTGGGCATCAAGACCTGCAGTGTAAAGACAGCCTAAATGAAATGTCTATTCAACAGTCCCACTACTTATCTGGAACTGGCTCAGTTTTGCAGTTGTTGTTGTGACACTGAAGGAAGCTATAAGCCGGTGCATATTCTCATTTGCCCAGGTCATAGTATTTCAAAGGAGGTTAAATCGAAAGCAACTGGACTTAGTTATTTGTCTAGGAAGACGTTTCACCTCTCATCCAAGAGGCTTCATCAGTTCATGTACGCATCTGACCAGGCTGGGACTGGTCCAACTATCTGGTGTGGAGACTCACTATTTAACCTCTTGTGTGGGCGTTCACAAGGGTGATGATGTCACTGGTTCCCTTTAGTGCTCCAAGTGCCAACGACAGTCGTTTAAATGACTGCCTTTGATGGAAAGTTGGTTTCGACTTCGTTAGTGCCCTATTGTGTTATAACGACAGTCGTTAGAGTCACTTGCCACTTGTGAACAGTGGTTGTTCTTTGAGGCTAGATTGTTGAATCTCCTGGGAAGGGATGAAAGGGCAGCATTGTAAATTGGAGATAGGTGGTGTCTCAGGCCACCTCCCCTGTTGAGGGATGGTTTCTCTACTTTTACAAAAATGGCTTCTTTGACTCCTCTTTCAAACCATCTGTCCTCACTGCCTAGGATTTGGACATTGCTGTCCTCAAAGGAGTGGGCTTTCTCCTTGAGATGTAGATGGACAGCAGAGTCCAGTCCTGAGGAGTTTGCTCTCCTGTGTTGGGCCATGCGTTTATGCAGTGGTTGTTTTGTTTCTCCAATGTAGAGGTCTTTGCATTCCTCGTTGCATTGGACTGCATACACCAGATTGCTTTTGTGGGTGTGTGGTGTTCTGTCCTTGGGATGTACCAGTCTCTGCCTGAGTGTGTTGCTGGGTTGAAATACACAGGGATACGGTGTTTGTTAAAGATCCTCCTGAGTTTTTCTGATACTCCAGACACATATGGAATGACTATATTGTTTCTCTTGTTTTGTCTTTCTTTCTCAACCACTTGGCTGGTTTTCTTTCTGGAAGCAGCTGCAGTTTTCACAAAGGTCCAGTTAGGGTAACCACAAGTTGTGAGGGCGCCTCTCAGGTGCTTGTGTTCTGCCCCTTGGGCCTGTGAGCTGGTGGGCACGTTATCAGCTCTGTGTTGCAAAGTTCTGATAACACCAAGCTTATGTTCCAGAGGGTGGTGAGAGTCGAAAAGTAGATATTGGTCTGTATGTGTGGGTTTTCTGTATACCCCAATGTGGAGGCTCCTGTCCTTTTTCATATGGACGTCACAATCTAAGAAAGGCAGACTATTGTCCTTGACATCCTCTCTGGTGAACTTGATGTTTTTGTCCACTGAGTTAATGTGTTCGGTAAAAGCTTGCACCTCTTTGGTTTTGATTTTAACCCATGTGTCGTCCACATACCTGAACCAGTGGCTCGGTGTTGTTCCTTCAAAGGAGTTTAAAGCCTTGTTCTCTACCTCCTCCATGTACAGATTTGCCACAATAGGGGATACTGGTGAACCCATGGCACAGCCGTGTTTTTGTCTGTAAAATTTGCCGTTGAAACTGGAAGTATGTGGTGTTCAGGCACAAATCCAGAAGCTGGCAAATATGTTCAGGTTTGAGTTTAGTTCGGTTTTGCAGAGAGTTGTCTTGTGTGAGTCGTTCTCTTACTGTGGCCGAAGCCTCCATAGTTGGAATACAGGTAAAAAGAGAAGTCACATCATAGGATACCATAGTGTCATCTGGTTCCATTTGTATGTCCCGGACTTTACCCACAAAGTCTATAGAGTTTTGGATGTGGTGTGGGGTGTTTCCCACCAAAGGAGCCAAGATATTAGCTATGTGTTTGGCTATGTTGTAGGTGACCGAGTTTATGCTGCTGACAATGGGCCTGAGCGGGGACCCTTCTTTATGGATTTTGGGGAGTCCATATAGGCATGGGATTGAATCCTGGGGATAAAGCCGGTAGTATTGTGTTTTGTCAATGACCCCTTCTTTTTGTAATTGTTGTAGACATTCTATCACCTTCTTTTTATAACCACTGGTCGGGTCTCGTTTCAGAGTTTCATAAGTGTTAGAGTCGCTGAGTAATGTAGATATCTTAGCCTGGTAGTCAGTTGTATTGAGCACAACTGTGCATCTACCCTTGTCTGCTGGGAGGATTGTAATGTTTTGGTCTTTGCTCAAAGCCGTCACTGCTCTCCTCTCCTCAAAGGTGAGGTTAGAGGGGGGGACCTTAGCCTCGGCCACCGCCGCTGACACTTTTAACCTTAGCTGATCCGCCTCAGTTCCGGTTAAGTTGTTTTTCCTTATAGCAGATTCTGTAGCTGTAATCAAATCCACTATAGGTAGCTCTTTCGGTGTCATGGCGAAATTCAAGCCTTTGGCTAGGACCTCTTTCTCAGGTTGGGTGAGTTCTCTGTCAGACAAATTCTTAACCCATCTGTTTTGTGTTTCTTTCTGTGCTGAATGGTCAGTTTTTTGCCCCCATGTGAGTATTTCTGTGTTATTGTCAACATGTCGAGATTGTAAATTGCGGAATTTCTTGGTTTGTCTCTCTTTGCTTTTGTTATGTTGTGATAGTTGTGCCTTTTGGGTGAAATCCACAACTTTCTCCATGATGGAGCCAGGTAAGAGTGTTTGCAGTTTAAGCAGTGAGTGGTCAGTTTTCACTTTTAGCCCCTCAATAGTGAAATTGACCTGTCTTATTCGTTCGTTAAGGAGTTGGTTTTGAGCCTTTTCCATGATTTTTTCCACTCTATGCCCTCTCATAGTGGAATTCAAGCGTAGGCTAGTTGGTGTAAGCCTTTGTTGTCTGCATCTCAGACTGAACCGTAGGTGGTTCCTGTAATCTGCAATTTTCCGAGCCAACCTTTCATGTTCCCGCACCATTCTAAGGGTAGCCAACCCAAATTGTTCTGCAATAAGCCGGTGCATATTCTCATTTGCCCAGGTCATAGTATTTCAAAGGAGGTTAAATCGAAAGCAACTGGACTTAGTTATTTGTCTAGGAAGACGTTTCACCTCTCATCCAAGAGGCTTCATCAGTTCATGTACGCATCTGACCAGGCTGGGACTGGTCCAACTATCTGGTGTGGAGACTCACTATTTAACCTCTTGTGTGGGCGTTCACAAGGGTGATGATGTCACTGGTTCCCTTTAGTGCTCCAAGTGCCAACGACAGTCGTTTAAATGACTGCCTTTGATGGAAAGTTGGTTTCGACTTCGTTAGTGCCCTATTGTGTTATAACGACAGTCGTTAGAGTCACTTGCCACTTGTGAACAGTGGTTGTTCTTTGAGGCTAGATTGTTGAATCTCCTGGGAAGGGATGAAAGGGCAGCATTGTAAATTGGAGATAGGTGGTGTCTCAGGCCACCTCCCCTGTTGAGGGATGGTTTCTCTACTTTTACAAAAATGGCTTCTTTGACTCCTCTTTCAAACCATCTGTCCTCTCTGCCTAGGATTTGGACATTGCTGTCCTCAAAGGAGTGGGCTTTCTCCTTGAGATGTAGATGGACAGCAGAGTCCAGTCCTGAGGAGTTTGCTCTCCTGTGTTGGGCCATGCGTTTATGCAGTGGTTGTTTTGTTTCTCCAATGTAGAGGTCTTTGCATTCCTCGTTGCATTGGACTGCATACACCAGATTGCTTTTGTGGGTGTGTGGTGTTCTGTCCTTGGGATGTACCAGTCTCTGCCTGAGTGTGTTGCTGGGTTTGAAATACACAGGGATACGGTGTTTGTTAAAGATCCTCCTGAGTTTTTCTGATACTCCAGACACATATGGAATGACTATATTGTTTCTCTTGTTTTGTCTTTCTTTCTCAAACCACTTGGCTGGTTTTCTTTCTGGAAGCAGCTGCAGTTTTCACAAAGGTCCAGTTAGGGTAACCACAAGTTGTGAGGGCGCCTCTCAGGTGCTTGTGTTCTGCCCCTTGGGCCTGTGAGCTGGTGGGCACGTTATCAGCTCTGTGTTGCAAAGTTCTGATAACACCAAGCTTATGTTCCAGAGGGTGGTGAGAGTCGAAAAGTAGATATTGGTCTGTATGTGTGGGTTTTCTGTATACCCCAATGTGGAGGCTCCTGTCCTTTTTCATATGGACGTCACAATCTAAGAAAGGCAGACTATTGTCCTTGACATCCTCTCTGGTGAACTTGATGTTTTTGTCCACTGAGTTAATGTGTTCGGTAAAAGCTTGCACCTCTTTGGTTTTGATTTTAACCCATGTGTCGTCCACATACCTGAACCAGTGGCTCGGTGTTGTTCCTTCAAAGGAGTTTAATGCCTTGTTCTCTACCTCCTCCATGTACAGATTTGCCACAATAGGGGATACTGGTGAACCCATGGCACAGCCGTGTTTTTGTCTGTAAAATTTGCCGTTGAACTGGAAGTATGTGGTGTTCAGGCACAAATCCAGAAGCTGGCAAATATGTTCAGGTTTGAGTTTAGTTCGGTTTTGCAGAGAGTTGTCTTGTGTGAGTCGTTCTCTTACTGTGGCCGAAGCCTCCATAGTTTGGAATACAGGTAAAAAGAGAAGTCACATCATAGGATACCATAGTGTCATCTGGTTCCATTTGTATGTCCCGGACTTTACCCACAAAGTCTATAGAGTTTTGGATGTGGTGTGGGGTGTTTCCCACCAAAGGAGCCAAGATATTAGCTATGTGTTTGGCTATGTTGTAGGTGACCGAGTTTATGCTGCTGACAATGGGCCTGAGCGGGGACCCTTCCTTTGAGGAGTCTTTAAAGAAGGGTCCCCGCTCAGGCCCATTGTCAGCAGCATAAACTCGGTCACCTACAACATAGCCAAACACATAGCTAATATCTTGGCTCCTTTGGTGGGAAACACCCCACACCACATCCAAAACTCTATAGACTTTGTGGGTAAAGTCCGGGACATACAAATGGAACCAGATGACACTATGGTATCCTATGATGTGACTTCTCTTTTTACCTGTATTCCAACTATGGAGGCTTCGGCCACAGTAAGAGAACGACTCACACAAGACAACTCTCTGCAAAACCGAACTAAACTCAAACCTGAACATATTTGCCAGCTTCTGGATTTGTGCCTGAACACCACATACTTCCAGTTCAACGGCAAATTTTACAGACAAAAACACGGCTGTGCCATGGGTTCACCAGTATCCCCTATTGTGGCAAATCTGTACATGGAGGAGGTAGAGAACAAGGCTTTAAACTCCTTTGAAGGAACAACACCGAGCCACTGGTCCAGGTATGTGGACGACACATGGGTTAAAATCAAAACCAAAGAGGTGCAAGCTTTTACCGAACACATTAACTCAGTGGACAAAAACATCAAGTTCACCAGAGAGGATGTCAAGGACAATAGTCTGCCTTTCTTAGATTGTGACGTCCATATGAAAAAGGACAGGAGCCTCCACATTGGGGTATACAGAAAACCCACACATACAGACCAATATCTACTTTTCGACTCTCACCACCCTCTGGAACATAAGCTTGGTGTTATCAGAACTTTGCAACACAGAGCTGATAACGTGCCCACCAGCTCACAGGCCCAAGGGGCAGAACACAAGCACCTGAGAGGCGCCCTCACAACTTGTGGTTACCCTAACTGGACCTTTGTGAAAACTGCAGCTGCTTCCAGAAAGAAAACCAGCCAAGTGGTTGAGAAAGAAAGACAAAACAAGAGAAACAATATAGTCATTCCATATGTGTCTGGAGTATCAGAAAAACTCAGGAGGATCTTTAACAAACACCGTATCCCTGTGTATTTCAAACCCAGCAACACACTCAGGCAGAGACTGGTACATCCCAAGGACAGAACACCACACACCCACAAAAGCAATCTGGTGTATGCAGTCCAATGCAACGAGGAATGCAAAGACCTCTACATTGGAGAAACAAAACAACCACTGCATAAACGCATGGCCCAACACAGGAGAGCAAACTCCTCAGGACTGGACTCTGCTGTCCATCTACATCTCAAGGAGAAAGCCCAATCCTTTGAGGACAGCAATGTCCAAATCCTAGGCAGAGAGGACAGATGGTTTGAAAGAGGAGTCAAAGAAGCCATTTTTGTAAAAGTAGAGAAACCATCCCTCAACAGGGGAGGTGGCCTGAGACACCACCTATCTCCAATTTACAATGCTGCCCTTTCATCCCTTCCCAGGAGATTCAACAATCTAGCCTCAAAGAACAACCACTGTTCACAAGTGGCAAGTGACTCTAACGACTGTCGTTATAACACAATAGGGCACTAACGAAGTCGAAACCAACTTTCCATCAAAGGCAGTCATTTAAACGACTGTCGTTGGCACTTGGAGCACTAAAGGGAACCAGTGACATCATCACCCTTGTGAACGCCCACACAAGAGGTTAAATAGTGAGTCTCCACACCAGATAGTTGGACCAGTCCCAGCCTGGTCAGATGCGTACATGAACTGATGAAGCCTCTTGGATGAGAGGTGAAACGTCTTCCTAGACAAATAACTAAGTCCAGTTGCTTTCGATTTAACCTCCTTTGAAATACTGAAGGAAGCTGCATGACCGAATAATTCCAACATCTCAAACAAGCCAGCCAAGGAGCCAAGTGGGAGAACTACAAGATGCACGAGAGACACCAGAGCTCGCAAACACTCACTAAAAAGCAGCCAACAGTAGCAGGGTCATGTCCCTCTGCATTGACAAGAAAGGGAAAAGGTGGAAAGTTACTACTGCTGCTGTGGAAAAGCAACTCCCCCACCCCAGAAACAACAGTGTACTTTTTTTTGTTTTTTAAGTTTGTTTTTGTTAAGTTTAATTAATTAAAGTAATGAATCTCTTTATTTCCTTGTAGTTTTTATTTAGAGGGAATGGAAAAATCAAAAATCAAGTTTGCTGTGAAAAGCCCAATTAAAAAACTTCACACTGATCTTAATTGTAGGCCATGTTCCCCCACCCTAAAATGACTATTATTAGGTTTATGCTTCTGTGCCACGCTGTCATGCACCTTTTGAAATTCTGTGTCGAGGGAAAGCGTCGCTGTGCAATTCATCAACCTAACTCTATACATTTATCCTCCTGCTTCGTTCTTCCGGGCACAGTGCACCATGCCGACTGAAGTTGAAAGAGTGTTTCTGGAGTTGGATGATTGATGCCTTGAAAATGACGATGAGTATAACATGAAAGAGAAACCACAAAAGCTAGAGGTCTGCGTCGCCTCGACATATAGTAAGATGTCAGGCGACACTGTAGAGGTTCACAGCGCCACAGTGGGCTCTGGAGGGATGTGCCGTCGACTTGATGCAGATACATACAGTATGTGAATCAAGCTTTAGGCTCCATTAGGTAGGTTCTAAAAATCATGGTGTACTTGATTGGCTGTCATACTTAGTATGTATAGTATAGTATAATAGTACTAGTAGTATTTAGTATAATACTTTGTATTATGCAAATATGGAGATAGTCCAAGCACTGCATCACCTGAACAGCTCCTTGATGAGGCTTTAGCAGCATGTTAGCAGGCTATCAGTAGCTAATCAGCTTCAAACACAAAGTACAATGTTGGCAGACATAAATGTTATCATTATTGGTAGTGTCTGGTAGCGAACAAAAAGATAACACATGATGATGGTGCTACATTTTTACAGTTTGTCTAGTTGGGACAGTGAATTATGGATTTTGAGGGATCCATCAACTGCTGATGTAGGACGTTTTTTGTCGTTGAGACAAATCCTGCTGTTACTAGGATCATATTGCTAAGATGGCTAAAAAAATCAGTTTCGACAGGATCTGTTTTTTGGTACCAGAGTGAAAACCCAAAAAGCAAATGACAGACAATGTAGAACTTTGTTGGATTGAATCCTCAGACATAACCTGCAGTATAGCTTCCTTTTACCCATAGAATCCCTCTCAGAATCAATATCATGATTTATTGGCTTAGACTTTCATCTCAAAGTTGATCTCTCCTCACCAATTTGTTCATATATCCATTTGCATTTGAACATTAAGTTAATCTTAAATTCCACAGTCTCTCCTCACCCTCCTCCCCTCTCCACCCTCATCCATCTCTCCCTGCCAGTCTTTTGTCCCACAGTTTGCCTTGGGCCCCAAAAACTTCAGAGCCAGTCCAGAATGAAAGTTTTTCCAGATGCAAGGCAGGGGCATCTGGATAGCTCTGCAGGAACACTCCACATTTATTTCCCATTAACAGCAATTGAGGGGTAAACAGTGGGCTGATCTTTGTTCATACATTTGGTTTGTACCAGAGATGGTTGGAGCAGCAGTAGAAGCAGAGAAAAAAACTTTAGTTGCAGTGGTAATCCACAAATTCCTCATATGGTTTTATTGGTTGTTTTTACTGTTGTTTTTGTGAGTATGACTAGTTTATCACACACACTGGGTGACACTGTCCTATATTCTTTCCTTTGGTGGCACTTCTTAGCCAAGCTAGTGGCATGGCTGTGGATGGTGCTGGTCAGTGCATCTCTTTGGTCCTGCCTGAAATATCTCAACAACTATAGGATGGATTGCCATGACAGTTTGTGCAGACATGTATGGTTCCCTGAGAATGAACCATACAGGTTTGGATGATTCTCTTTATTTTTCTTGTGCAACTATGATGCTGTAATTTGTGTTTTTTCGTAAAAAGTCTATATAACTATTAATATTGGTGATACCATGACTTTTAATTTACCTTCTCACAGAGTTACACTTTTGCCAGCGAAATATCTTAGCATCTACTTACTGGTGCAAATTTGGTTAACAGAATAATGGTTCCCAGATGGCATGTCAGTGCACCAAAACTTCTAGCATTCAGCTTATCAGCACTGTCCCAGCAATAATGGTAACATTAAGCTAAAACCACAGGCTCACAGAGATGCTAACCCTTAGCTGCTTCTGTGACGTTTCTAAAGCTCAGCGTGTCCCGTCACTGTCACCATCTTGGCAGTGCCCGACTCCGCCCCTAATTCCCAGTGAAAAATAACTTTAAAGAGGAGGATCGCTCCAAGGATTGCCTTTTCGCCAACTTCGTTGAAAACAAATGTGAGAGCTTTTTACGACAGTGTTCTAAAATATTCACTCTGAAACTGTACAGTAGGGAGAGCTCCGTAGAAAAAAAAGTGACCAAGACAAAGAAGTGACCAGACATGCATAGTTCCCCTTTAAACCTTACATGTACGGTAAGCAAGCGTGTTGTATAAAAAAATTGCATCCGTACGGCTGGGGCAGGAAATTAGCTGTAGAGAACAACAGTGTTTGTTTATTTCTGCTGTAAAATTGAAAAAATTCAACATGGAAGTGAGGTGATTTGTGGAACTGCGTTTTTTTTTTAAAACTTCAGTGTTGCCTTCATTTTTCACCAGGAGGTTGATGATAGTGTTAACTACATTAAACCAGGCTTCACAAGTCAGAATAATTCATGTGTAGTGTTTGTTGGATAAAACCCACTTGCCCTAAAACCTCTTCTGACATTACGTTAAGGATGGGATCTGTGTCTGAATATTTCTGTAACTTTTCAAAACCAACTATTCAACATACTTGTTTGACCTCCAGCTCTCCTTTACACAACTATTTGTGACCTTCTTCATGTGACAAACTGAGCACCATTAATGTCTTCCTGATGAGAATCTGAGTTTGGCTGCTCAGATTCAGTTTTGACTCACTTTTGACCTAGTTCTAATAGATCAGTCTGGTGCTTATAAAAGACTTCCAGTGAACTAGAAAAGTGCAATATCAGTCAGAGGCAGAGATTTATAAGAGGAAAATATTTTCTGTCTTTTTCCTTTTTGGAGAACACAACTTTCAAGAATTGAAATATTGATTGATTGAGAAGCAGGATTTCATCAAAGCCCTGACAGCAGATGTGTGAGGTGTCCCTGCAGTTTGACCAAACGATGGCAATAATAAGGAACGGGACCAAGTTTCCCTGGAAAACTGGAAAGCTTCCTACAGGCAACAGCATTAAATAGCTCTGACAAGGGGGTCACACTTCTAACTGCAGTCAAACCAGACAGGTTCTGTATGAATTATGCAGGATCATCCATCCCCTGCACTGTGATAAACTTCATTATTTATGGTAGTTTGATTCGAGCAGTGAAGAAAAGACGAAGTTGGAGCCAGAGCACACCTGGTGATTTCAATAAAAGAGTTATTTTCGTCTGTAAAAGGGTAGTAAAAGAGAAAGAACTATAGACCAACACGTTTTTCCCTGAAATTAAAGAGGAGAAACAGAGCTGCAGTGATCATAACCCACTTTTACCCACTTTTTAGACTTCTGTCTGTAACTTTAAGGTTTTTCCCCAAAATATCAGGACGATCTTTGACTGTTGGATGGTCAACCTTATTCAATGGTGGAACTTGCAGACAGAGATCAACACTGACACATGAATTAGTCATATCCAGACAGCAGGAGAACTCAGTGACAGGAGCTGCAGTCAGACTCCTTGAACTGCTTTATGATGTGTTCCACTGAAGCCGTCTGAAGAGTCTGCTAAGGCACTCAGCACCAGTAATGACCAAATCCAATGGGCCATCCCTGAGAGCTTTCCACAAACATTGGCAACACCAACACTGCTCAGCGTTCTCACACTGAATCCTTGAGGAGAAAAGGAGAATAAAATGATTTCTTTATCAACGTAGATGTTATCTTGAAGTACTGAAGTGAGTGTCTGCATAGAATACCTACTCTGCTTCACTCTCCCCTGTTTTTGATTTGTGTCGTTACTGGTGCATAACCAATTGCCCGTCTGGGGACAAATAAAGGTCTACTTGACTCGAGTACTTCACTTGCAAGGGCTGTTAACGTGTGTATATACAAAACCAAGGAATTTAATAAGCAAAGGTTTTGACGTTCAGCTCTGAGAACAGATAAGATTACCATAATAGGCTACTTTAATGGAATAATTCAAGTTTTCTGTTCTGCGTGGTTAAACGGTCATATATGTATTTGAAGGTAAAGGAATATGCATATTATTGTAGAAGCATTTTGCATCCAACCTCAGTCTTAATCTTTATGCAATAAAACCATCTTAGCAGTACCTGACTCCGCCTCCCTAGAGGTCTTTGCACACCAAGTCTATTTGTTTTGCCCGAAATTGCAGCATGGTTAAAAATAAATATGACCTCATGTTGTGTCAATCATGTTTATACAATGACTCCAAACCTTTTGCCCATCATTAAAGTTTATGGAACAATTTCAATTTTATGTTAAGAGACTGTTCCGGAGATCCCAGCTGAGCTCCCTGTGTGTGTGTGTGCTCTCGCATTTATTACTTGGTGGGGCCATACCACCTGTAGCCCACCAACAGTATGGGGCCATGAATTCTCGTGGGGCCATTTTGCTGGGCCCCACACCGTTTAGTGCTTTAACGTGGCTCAGGAGCCTTCCCTGATGCTCCTCATGCTTTTTTCTCACTTGGCCCACAAGGTGACAAAAAGTGGAAACGTGTGTGTGAAGTGTGTGTGCTCACTGGCCCCCTGGAGCTTGGGGGATGCAACTGCAGCCACACACACACTTCCGGAAGTGTGTGTCATTTTGCTGGGCCCCACTCCGGAAGTGTGTGTGATATTAGCCAATATTAGCTAATGTTCAAGACCATTAAGCGTCATAGTCTCGCGGGATTTTACGGGATTTGTTTGAGAGCTAATACTGTAATGATAACACATACCGATGCTGTAAAATGAAAAATAAAAAATGAAATGATCTGACTAATGTAGCGTAACAATTGTTTTAATCCTTGATGATTTAATGTATGTTTTTATTTACATTTTCTCTTCCCTTCTATATTTGATATGTGATGTTATTCTTAATAATTATCTCTGAAACATGATGTCTGCTCTTGTTTAATTTTGGACAGATATAATATTTGCCTGACTAATTTGTAAATGCATTTGTTTAAATAAATAAAATAAAAATCTAAAATTAAAAAAAAAGACCGATGCTGTAACAACTGAACCTGAAATTATTAAGGTATGTTTATTTTCAGTTTTATTTTATTTTTAATTAAGATTTTTTGTCTATAAAAAGTTTTGTGGGACTACAAGAAACAAACTTACAACATTAGTATTAATACAAACTGTGCCATTTGATGCTGAAATAGCTGTAGGTAGAAAGCATTGTTCCCCAGATAACAATATAAAAGATCGTTTCTGTTATCTTAGGCTAATTAGCTGCTAACCATTAACTTTGTAGAGCTAGCGCTTTTAGCGGAAGCTGGCCCGTAGCCAAGGGGGATCGGAGGGTTCGTTCGAACCCCCCCACACACACACCCCCACCACCACCACCCCACCGCTGCCACAAATGTGGTGCTTGTCGTGTATTAGGCTCTCAGGCTGTCTTTACACTGCAGGTCTTGATGCCCAATTCCGATTTGTTGCCTATATCCGATTTTTTTGACGGTCTATTTACATGTTCTATCAGAAGTGACCCAGATCTGATAATCTGCATTTACACCTGCTGTGCTTGCATGAAACGACCCGCTGGAAATAAACTAGTGATTTCAGGAAATTGTCACGTAATAATATAAGAATATTTTTCAACAAAGGTGAGTCTGGTGTTCAGAGTTTATATCCAACACGTCACTTACAAAGTGAACGTTACAAAATAACGTTAGTGAAGTGGCTGCGTGGAGCAGAGCTGCTGTGAGATGAGACAGCGAAGGTGACGGTGACAGTTGTGCCACCGTTTGATCCTCCGTCGCTCACGTCGTGAGGACGGGACAGTCTCACACATTTGTATACAATGTTTGTTTTTCCTCTCTTGATTTCTTATCGGCTCCGTTCAGTTTTTGCCGGTAGGAAAACGTGAAATCTGGTGTTTATCTCGCGCTCCCTCGCTTGCCCTCGTATCGATCCGCATAGAAATGAATGTTGCTGTAGTGGCTATATGAAAACAAGAACTAGTGAGGGGGAAAAAAACAGACGCGCGGACACCACAAAAATTATTTTTTTATTTATTTAAACCTTTATTTTAACTCGTTGGTCATTGAGGTTTCCCTCATTTACAGGGACGGCGAGTTTATTAAACACTGTAACGCCTGTGACAGTGATTACAGCTGGCCACAGCTGGCCACGGTAGTCCAGGTCAGCCCCACGTGTCAATCACGGACTACAGAGGTTCAGCGAGACGCGTGAGCACGTGAATTAATATTATCATTGATGACGTATGACACGCATTGCCAGGGAAGATCCGATCTGTCTGTTTAGACTGCAGACGCATTGGCAGAGATCCGATTTGTATCTGATTTATTTCCACATATAACGGGGGCCTGAATCTGATCTGACAATATCCGATTCCATGCGCATTTGTCCGGTTTACACATTCATGTTACAGATCCGATCTGAGCCACTTGAGAGAAAAAAATCGGAATTGGGCCACTTGAACCGTGCAGTGTAAAGACAGCCTAATAACTCTCTGATTGGTGTGGGATGCGTGTCCCCGTGTTAACTGGACTGCTGCTGAAGCAAACAGCCCAAAGCCTGTGAGTTCTAGCCAATCATAGCGCAGTAGGGCGCCGCGCGAGTTGACGCTCTGCAACCTGCGGTGCGGTGCGTCAGCAGCACTGACATGCTGCTCTAAAGTCCTGCACCTGGCATCAACCTGAACGGGCCTGAAAGTTAAAAGCCGAACCCGGTCTGACCCGCGGGTGTTGAAACCCGGACCCTGAATTAAGTTGGTCCGAACCCGGCCAAAAGAAAAGAGAGAGAGAGAGAGAAGCCGAGTAGGAGCGCAACCTGACCGAATTAATTTCTACATATTTTCGGACTGAACTGACGCGTCCGGTCCGTGAGAACTCAAATCTAAGTCCAAAAGGCCCATGCACACTTGGTAGCCCAAAAGAACAGCCAGGCAGCCCAGTCCAGAGAGCAGAGGAGAGGGAGACAGCAACAGGTGTGTGCGTGCGTGTGTGTGTGCGTGCGTGCGTTACTGTGTGTGCATGTGCATGTGTGCGTGTGTTATACCTGCAACCTCCAAATGGGAATGGGAGCCTCCTTTCATTTATTAATATCTGACAGTAGCTACAGCCATCATACAGATGAGAACAGGGCAGAAGCAGAGGAAACGGAGCCTTGAAAGGCTGGTCCAGGTCAAAAGATTGAAAAAAAAAAAAGTTTTGTTTTTTCTCACCAGCCACAGCTCCCCACTAGACCAGTGTCATACAGTCCAGCCATTCTTGCCATTACAAAGATAGAAACCTCAGTCAGTAGCCTACCAAATGTGTTTTTTTTATTTTTTTTTATCTGAAGCGAATGTTGTCTTCCCATTATATTCTTCTCAGAGTACACCAGAATGCTTCATTTACCTCTTAAAATCATAAAAACTTTCTGGGGTTTACTTTATCATCATTTCCAGTTTATCATCATTTCCAGTTTGCAGGTACCTATGTGTGTGTGTGTGAGTATGAGAGAGAGAGAGAGAGAGAGAGAGAGAGAGAGAGAGAGAGATACATTTTACTACATTAAACATTATTATGATTATTGTTATGAAAAAGCTAAGCCTTTTTTATATATATATATATATAGAAAAAATGAATTACATGGTGAAAATTTTGTTGTAAATGAGAGCAACAGTAAAGGATAGTGGAGGAAGAGAAACACGTGATGTCAAAGTGAAGTTATAATGGGGAAAAAAAGAAGTGTGTGCCTTTATTATTATTATTTATTTACTTTTTTTTGGGGGGGGGGGGGGGCGGGGGGGGGCCCCCCCACCCCAAGGCTGGCTACGGGCCTGGGAAGTAGCCTCGCATCACCGGGCTCTTTTTTTTTTTTTTTTTTTTTCATCACCGGGCTCTTTAAGCGGAAGTATCATCCGTCCGATGACGCAATCCGGTGGAACACATGGCTAATTAACCTGGCGAATATTCATGAGACGGCGGAGCTCTGAAGTGAGGAGTTTCAACGTCTGATAAGGTATTTGATAAATGTGTTGTTGCCGCTTTCAACGGAAATGCTCGTCTCGTACTTATTTTATGGAAGCTACGATACGAAGTACGGTAGAAACTGTTTTGCTAAGGGCGAACATCCGGGTGACTTACAGCTAAGTGCTAACAGTGTTGAACGCAGGCTTTATGGGGGTATACGAGCACACGCAACGTCATGTTATAGTAGTCAAAAATGTCACATAATCATTGTAAAACAAACGTAATTGTTCGGTTACGTTATATGCCTCGCGGTAGGCACGGGCCCGGTCAGTAAAGCTAACGTTACTTGTGGTCCTAGGCCCAGGCTAAGCTAACTATGCTCTGGGTCTCAGGCCTATCGCTCTGGGCCAGGTACGCTCACTGTGGCCCGGGGCTCAGGCCTGGTCAGGGAGAGAGTTGCGGTAGGCATGGCTAGATCAGTTAAGCGTTGTGGGGTCCGGGCCACCCCCTCAAATGCAGTCGTGTTGAGAAATAGTTAAGCTAACCGATGTTATTAGTCAGGGGTTAATGATCTGTGTGAGTCACAATAATTGAAGCATGAATCCAAAACAGCTATATTCGTAGCACATGCCATATTCTCATAATTGAGAAAATAAATAATAACTTGCTAAGCTACAGTTCAGCTGATTATGATATTTTTTAAATTACAGAATGAATGAATGAATGAGCAGTCTGTTTTCTCATGCTGCACAGCTGTTTAATGTTATAAAAATATTTTCACAGAGCAATGACATCCAAAAGGAAGGCCTGGATAAAGCCTGTTGAAGATGCAATCTCATATATTCTGTCAGCTGGAGACAAGCCATGGTTTGCAGTGAGATTTATCAATAATATCAAAGGTATGATCTCTAGTGCTTTCAGTAGCTGCAAATTACAGCAGCACATTTTTTAGATACTATTCATTATTAACATTCTTCATTCAGAAGATATCTTATAGAAATAAGTGGCTTCATTCGTCTGTCTTATTTAAATCCAATGTGTTTAGGTATATAGTAGGTGTGTATAAATGAGCCTGATTTCCATAAGAGAAGTTTCAGGTACACACTGGTATAATCAAATATACAAATGTAAAGTTATTTATTTTATTTCTGCTGTATGTAAAGTGTCCGGCACATTCAAGTACTATTAAAGCAGATATCATCGGCACGGCCGTTTCGGCTAATGCTGTGTTCAAGGCAGGCTTTTGAAACCGTAAGTTACAGCTTCAAGTCACAACTACGACTTGGTAGCGTTCCAGGTAACCCGTAGCTCGTGTTTTTACCGTCCTGTTGTCTGTGAAAGTTCCCTATAACGGCCACTCGTAACTTCCGACCCGTGAACTCGTACCAGATCGAACTGGTATGACTTCACAGGTCGGAAAAACACAAAGTACGAGTTTCCTTGAACGCACCATGAGTTAGCAGCCCCCGCCCTTGTCAGGCATCAATTGGTCCTCGTGCTACGTCACCACATTCACGCGCATCCCTTGGCTGCACACACAGCCCTTCATGCCGTTCTCTCCCCTCATTGGATAACACTTGTATCCCACAAGGAAAATTTTCTCCTCGGGTTACAGCAGAGCAGAGTGACGGAGAGACTCGTGTTTAGGCTGAAATACTTCATGTAAGTGATTGCTGACGGAAAATAGGACTATTTAGGACTTATATTAACAAAAACATTCCACTGATATCTGCTTTAAGGTAAGTGCTGGGCCAATAGAAGACTGTAAAGAAACTGTTTTGCATATTCAACAGTAACATTTTAAATTAATGCATAGAAGTAGTTACACAAGCTGACTGTCTTCTTCTTTTATGTCTAAACACCAGGTGACATCCAAGCAGGCTCCAGCAGCAGAAGAAGAGATGGCTGTGCCTCCTGTTGATCTGTCCTCCAAGGTTTATGGTGAAGATGATGCTGCTGCTGCTGAATGTGATGCTCCAAAGGTAATGGAAAGAATGAATGTGATTGAGTTCTTTATAAAGTGCACTGATAACTTGACACACTAGTTTCTATTTGATCTCCATTTAGCTAACTGGTTTCACACACACAAGGTTCAGGTCATGTCTTAATGGGGCCCTGATAGATACTCTTCCTTCAAAAGGGTTTTCCAACTTTTCTCTTCCACACACACACACCAAGTTTCAAGTTCATGTCCTTACTGGGGCCCTCCGTATGGACCCTTCTATAAGTGATTGTTAACCTACAGGACAACACTTCTCTGCATCCAAACTAAAGTATTTACAACAACAATAATGCACTTTCTGAGCTGCTGCATGATGAAGAAAATATTTTGAAGTGAGATCCCTTTTTAGGCCTCTGTTGTGGTGTTAAGATAGGGAGACTTCTAACACTGACCCTTGTGGGGCCCTGGATCATAATACCTTTGTGACCTGTAAGTATTTCCAGACTCATGATTCCTGTCAGTGCTGACTGTCTTCTTCTTTTATGTCTAAACACCAGGTGACATCCAAGCAGGCTCCAGCAGCAGAAGAAGAGATGGCTGTGCCTCCTGTTGATCTGTCCTCCAAGGTTTATGGTGAAGATGATGCTGCTGCTGCTGCTGAATGTGATGCTCCAAAGGTAATGGAAAGAATGAATGTGATTGAGTTCTTTATAAAGTGCACTGATAACTTGACACACTAGTTTCTATTTGATCTCCATTTAGCTAACTGGTTTCACACACACAAGGTTCAGGTCATGTCTTAATGGGGCCCTGATAGATACTCTTCCTTCAAAAGGGTTTTCCAACTTTTCTCTTCCACACACACACACACCAAGTTTCAAGTTCATGTCCTTACTGGGGCCCTCCGTATGGACCCTTCTATAAGTGATTGTTAACCTACAGGACAACACTTCTCTGCATCCAAACTAAAGTATTTACAACAACAATAATGCACTTTCTGAGCTGCTGCATGATGAAGAAAATATTTTGAAGTGAGATCACTTTTTAGGCCTCTGTTGTGGTGTTAAGATAGGGAGACTTCTAACACTGACCCTTGTGGGGCCCTGGATCATAATACCTTTGTGACCTGTAAGTATTTCCAGACTCATGATTCCTGTCAGTGCTGACTGTCTTCTTCTTTTATGTCTAAACACCAGGTGACATCCAAGCAGGCTCCAGCAGCAGAAGAAGAGATGGCTGTGCCTCCTGTTGATCTGTCCTCCAAGGTTTATGGTGAAGATGATGCTGCTGCTGCTGAATGTGATGCTCCAAAGGTAATGGAAAGAATGAATGTGATTGAGTTCTTTATAAAGTGCACTGATAACTTGACACACTAGTTTCTATTTGATCTCCATTTAGCTAACTGGTTTCACACACACAAGGTTCAGGTCATGTCTTAATGGGGCCCTGATAGATACTCTTCCTTCAAAAGGGTTTTCCAACTTTTCTCTTCCACACACACACACACCAAGTTTCAGTTCATGTCCTTACTGGGGCCCTCCGTATGGACCCTTCTATAAGTGATTGTTAACCTACAGGACAACACTTCTCTGCATCCAAACTAAAGTATTTACAATAACAATAATGCACTTTCTGAGCTGCTGCATGATGAAGAAAATATTTTGAAGTGAGATCACTTTTTAGGCCTCTGTTGTGGTGTTAAGATAGGGAGACTTCTAACACTGACCCTCATGGGGCTACTGTAGTAGTTCTGTAATTTTAAAAACACACCGGCAGCGGCCCAGCTGATCTGTAGCGTCACTTGTTACTGTAAATGATGCTGTGTGGAAAACCAGCTGTGGTTTGTGATTGAGGGTGAGTTTGGAGCTGACAAGAGGATCGCCCTGACGACCGTTTCCTTATATTTTTCTCATCGAAAAACTATACAAATAGCATTTAGATGATGTAAAAAAAAAAGTGATAAAAATCCACTTTGTCACCTCCATTTTTGCAAGCTCACGTCAACTTCTGCAAACCGCTGCAAACAACCTCTGGGGCTGGCAGTGTTTACATCAGCACGTGTGCAGCTATGACGTAAACGAGAAAAACAATCACGGTTGCAGTGTCCACACGCACCCGGTGAAACCAACCCCGGCCCAAAACCCCACCCTGGACTCTGGTTTCAAAAAAACACGGTTTCAGGTTTCCAAAAGCGCGGTTGCGTGTGGACAGGACATACAACCGGGAACATATGTTCACGGTTTCAAAAATACCTGAGGCCTGTACTGCGAAGCCAGTTTAGTGGGTTAGCGAGGTATGTTGAGTGTAAAGCCAGCCTCTCCTGTACTGCGAAGGTGGCTGTCTTTTAACGAGGCTAGATCACCATGGTAACTTATGCTTAGCTCATAACCTGGTCCCTCTCTGTGCGTCTCCGCCGAGAGTTGTTCTCCTCACCCGTTGAGCTGAGCGTCAGGAGCTCATTAAATATTAGACTATAGTCTATATTTTACTTTTATATACACTCAGTCACCACTGATAGAAGTTGTTCGCTCGCAGCAGGACAGATGGATAATCGGTAAAGTTAATAATTTCACTAAATGTGGCCGTGAATAAATTAATTCCGACGTGTCGCCTGTTATATTTCAGTGTTGCCCAAACGCAAATCTTGAATAAGTCTCCGCTGTTTTCACATTTAAAAAGTTCTTAGTTTATGAGATTTGCTTGTAGCTTCAGCACCTAAAAAACCTCCTATCCAGCCTCGCTTCCAATAAAACACACACTCGCGTTATAATTGCGATCAGTGAAATATATAACAATATAAAACACAATTTAAAATGACAGTTGATGTTGCTCTAGTTTATATGGATAAAGCTTCATATTTAAAAGTAGCGCAAGAGCTGTCAGAAAAATTAAAAGCAGCCTCCTCTCGTCATATTTGCAGCAACACTGTTGCTTCAGGCTGCAATCGTGCTTTTTTTTTTATATGGCTCCCCTCTCTCCATTAAAACAATTGCACTCCTCTGGGCTGAAATCAGCCCGTTGTGGATCAATTTCGTGCGGAAGTTGAATCATATGACGCCAAACGCCCCCTTTGATGTGAACGCGCACAGATCATAAAGCTGAGAGCCGGACTTAACAAACCAAGTTGATAACCAGCTTTGCAGTGCCGTGTAGAGTTGCACGATACCCACGGTAGCCACGGTACCCCGCGGTGCCAAAACGTAACGGTTCCTACTATACTAGAAATTCTACACGACGGTACCACCGTGGATTACTACTACCGGTGCCAGTTTCCGCTACATAGCGGCCGCCTCTCCTCTCCTCCCGGCTTCTCACTGCACGCACTCCCTTGTAAACAAAACCCACATGCACCCACTGCAACCTAACTACACAGCTGCTGAATGATTGGCTGTTTGCCTGTTACTGGTGATGTCCGGGGATATGATAGGCTGTTTCCGCACGCTGGGTCCGCCCGTCTGTTCTCTGATTGGCTGTTCGTGGTTCATGCCGGCAAGAACGGACTCTATGAAGACAGCTGAGACAGCTCCGGCCGCTTCGATAGAAACTCGCTTCAAAACAAACAACGAGCTAAAGTTCTGTCTCGCCCAGACGCGCACATGGCTTACAGTCACAAACATGAGACAACACACTGACCACGGCAGAAGCACCGGGCGCGAGCAGTGAGTCTGCCGCAGCGTCGTCGTCAGGGGCACTTAATAATTTAGCTCTGTTTATTTTCTCATTGGCTAATATCAGGCTATGCTCCGTGTACAGGCTGAGGAATAAAGAGTTAAAGGATGTCCAAGTATAAAGCACCTAGAAAATGCATAAAAATATAGTTTTCACAGGGAATCAGTTCCTGTTCATTGTATTCTGTCCTCTGTGATTGGAGAAGAAGCATTATTGTCAAATAGATTTTTTTTAAAGACAGTGGATTTGTTTTTATCCTAAGTTGATTATTTATATTAGTTAAACATAAATTAATGTGCAAGAGACTGAATGGTTATTTATTTTCAACCATATAAATTCTAACTTAATTTATTTGTTTTTTATTGCTTATTTAAAAATATTTGTTTCAGTCTAATCCCTACTTCACCAGTATTATGTTTATCATGCACCAAACAACATTATAAGTAGCCTAATTAATAAGTATTTATAACTTGTACAAATACATTGCAGTTCATAAAAATAATAATAATAAAAAAAGGTTGCAGTATCGTGATATTACCCGGAAACCGTGATACTTTGTCTGGTAATAGTACCGTGGTTACTCATTTTGGTACCGTGACAACTCTAGTGCCGTGTTAAACCCGGGCCGGGACTTGAGGTTTTGTTGAGCTGGAGATGAACACAAAGCCTGGCCATGTTGAACCTCCTTCGCAGTACAGGCCTCTGGGCTCATGTGGACAAGGCCTGAGTTCTTTATAAAGTGCACTGATAACTTGACACACTAGTTTCTATTTGATCTCCATTTAGCTAACTGGTTTCACACACACAAGGTTCAGGTCATGTCTTAATGGGGCCCTGATAGATACTCTTCCTTCAAAAGGGTTTTCCAACTTTTCTCTTCCACACACACACACCAAGTTTTCAAGTTCATGTCCTTACTGGGGCCCTCCGTATGGACCCTTCTATAAGTGATTGTTAACCTACAGGACAACACTTCTCTGCATCCAAACTAAAGTATTTACAACAACAATAATGCACTTTCTGAGCTGCTGCATGATGAAGAAAATATTTTGAAGTGAGATCCCTTTTTAGGCCTCTGTTGTGGTGTTAAGATAGGGAGACTTCTAACACTGACCCTTGTGGGGCCCTGGATCATAATACCTTTGTGACCTGTAAGTATTTCCAGACTCATGATTCCTGTCAGTGCTGACTGTCTTCTTCTTTTATGTCTAAACACCAGGTGACATCCAAGCAGGCTCCAGCAGCAGAAGAAGAGATGGCTGTGCCTCCTGTTGATCTGTCCTCCAAGGTTTATGGTGAAGATGATGCTGCTGCTGCTGCTGAATGTGATGCTCCAAAGGTAATGGAAAGAATGAATGTGATTGAGTTCTTTATAAAGTGCACTGATAACTTGACACACTAGTTTCTATTTGATCTCCATTTAGCTAACTGGTTTCACACACACAAGGTTCAGGTCATGTCTTAATGGGGCCCTGATAGATACTCTTCCTTCAAAAGGGTTTTCCAACTTTTCTCTTCCACACACACACACACCAAGTTTCAAGTTCATGTCCTTACTGGGGCCCTCCGTATGGACCCTTCTATAAGTGATTGTTAACCTACAGGACAACACTTCTCTGCATCCAAACTAAAGTATTTACAACAACAATAATGCACTTTCTGAGCTGCTGCATGATGAAGAAAATATTTTGAAGTGAGATCACTTTTTAGGCCTCTGTTGTGGTGTTAAGATAGGGAGACTTCTAACACTGACCCTTGTGGGGCCCTGGATCATAATACCTTTGTGACCTGTAAGTATTTCCAGACTCATGATTCCTGTCAGTGCTGACTGTCTTCTTCTTTTATGTCTAAACACCAGGTGACATCCAAGCAGGCTCCAGCAGCAGAAGAAGAGATGGCTGTGCCTCCTGTTGATCTGTCCTCCAAGGTTTATGGTGAAGATGATGCTGCTGCTGCTGAATGTGATGCTCCAAAGGTAATGGAAAGAATGAATGTGATTGAGTTCTTTATAAAGTGCACTGATAACTTGACACACTAGTTTTCTATTTGATCTCCATTTAGCTAACTGGTTTCACACACACAAGGTTCAGGTCATGTCTTAATGGGGCCCTGATAGATACTCTTCCTTCAAAAGGGTTTTCCAACTTTTCTCTTCCACACACACACACACCAAGTTTCAGTTCATGTCCTTACTGGGGCCCTCCGTTATGGACCCTTCTATAAGTGATTGTTAACCTACAGGACAACACTTCTCTGCATCCAAACTAAAGTATTTACAATAACAATAATGCACTTTCTGAGCTGCTGCATGATGAAGAAAATATTTTGAAGTGAGATCACTTTTTAGGCCTCTGTTAGGATGTTAAGATAGGGAGACTTCTAACACTGACCCTCGTGGGGCCCATTGTGTGGATCCTGTGTTTTCTTTTCTCAATGGGTGACACCTTTCACTTCCAAAGTAACAAGTAACCTTTGGATTACCAGTAAAGTAACTTATTTTACACACTTTCTTAACTGCTGCATGATGAAGAAAACTTTTTAGAAAAATAACTGTTCAGCCTCTTTTCTGATGTTGGAGGTTTATGAGACTCCTCATAAAAATAGTTGTACTTGGCCAAAAGTTTTGTGCTTATCAGTAGTGCTGCACAATAAATCGCAAATTTATCGTCATTGCAATATCAACATATGCAATATCCATATCGCAAACGACTGCTTAAACCGTAATATATTGTAATATCTGTGTGATGCATTCACCCATAGGCGTCATTTACGCTGGGGACGCTGGGGACATGTCCCCACCACTTTTTGTCAAGAACTATTTTGTCTCCACCACAAAATTAACTTAAAGGTTCATGAGGCAAGAAATGCACATGCGTTTTAAGTTTTTTACTGCTAATGGGCGATGAAGCGTTCAAAACCAAAAAGAATGAGCCCACTCGCGTATCTCTCCGTTGCCTTGAACAGGCTGTGTGCTGCATAATGCGCTGCAATTCTGGGTCCGAATTTCCCGCGCTGTCCGCGGATGTGATGTCAAATGACGCTGCATGCGCGTCCTCGACAGCTTCGGCTTTCCTCCGCTTGCGACTAGCGGTCGGCGGATCTTCCAGCCTAAACAGTCATGTGAGCAGCGAGTAGAGAAATAACGTCACTTTTTAAAATTTTAATATTTTTTCATGCGAGAAAGTGACAGTTTAGATTCCCAATCTGTTGTCAGTTTATCCAAATAACGTCTGACTAATGGTACAGACACACCAACTCCGGCGGCGACGGATCCCGACGCAACGAATCGCCGAGCGCACCGGCGAGTGGGCGGGTCTGTGTGACGTGGTGTGGAGCTTGAGCTTCGCTCTGCCGTTTCCAACATGGCGGCCGGGTCACAAACGATCTCATTTTACAGTTAAACAACACACTAAAGTATGTTTCTGAAAACATTTGAGGCGGGAAATGTGTAGTGCAATAACAGAATCTGGATTCATATTTGATCAACACCGCCTAGTTTGAGTCTATAACGTCACAATCTGTCAAATTAGAACAGTATGCGCAACTTTTTCTGTCACCTTAGATCAGCGGTACTCAATAGGCGGCCCGCGGGCCGCATCCGGCCTGCCGAACCTTCCAATCAGACCGAGTTCTACTAGTTTACATGTTACTGTATACTGTATTTCTCGGGCTCCGTGCGCCTGTAAGTCAAAGCGCTGGGACATGGAAACACGTGCGTAGCGTTTGTGTGTGCCTGTGAGGCGCTGCACTGGGATACAGAAACGTTGACGAACCCAAATCACCATGCGCAAGTGTTTGGGGAGCGGGCTGGACTGCAGGGTTTTCCCTGCCTGTCTGCAGAGACCGTGGGTGATTTTCACCGCCGTCTTGGTTCAACTGTGTGTGCATCATGCATGGGGGGCCGTTCAGATGAAGCGTCTTTTGCGCGCGCTCAAACCCATTCAATGTAGCCGCACGTCATGCTCACAACTCAAAAGCCGTAGCCGCGCGCATTTGATGAGACGCAATTGTTTTTTCGTGCACGTCAGCGGTGCACAGCTGCACGACCTGCTTCTCCCCCGGTGTTGTGTCCCGGTGCCCTCGGCCTGTGTCTCTCCTACTGTTTCCCACTGAGCTCTGCCTCGTTTGAAAGGTGAAGGAAGCCCATGTGTGGAAAGACGTCGCCTCCGAGATGTAGAATGTGTATTATAGAAGAGAAACACACATTTCAGGACCAATGACTTGTATCCTCAGAACAGAGTCAGACATGTCCTGTGATGGTCAGGTCATATTTAAGCTGAAAATCACAGGGCATGTCTGAGGATACAAGTCAGCAGTGTAAAGCTCCAGCATATGTAAATGATGAAATGTCAAGACATTTACAAAACACCGTGAAGTGTATAAATAAAAATGATGTGCTTACAAGTAAAATAAAAATATTTAAATTATTAGACGAAAAAAGGTGAATTTAATTTCAATCTCGGCCTATTTGAATGTGCGGCCCCCAAGGTGTCTGTTAAGAAAAATTCTGGCCCTTTGACAAATGTATTTGAGTACCCCTGCCTTAGATAGATTCACATTATATACTAAATTATCAGAAAGAAAAGGATCAAATGCAGTCAGTTTCTGGAATGCTAGGACTATCTTGTTTATTTATTCAAACTATTTTCTTTTTTCAGATGCAAGTATGGCAGAAGATCAGGGTTCAGAAGATGAGACAATCATCACATCATCACAAGAAAGCCCCTTTGCCAAAAACCAGAGGAGGAAGTTTGCTAAAAAGAGAGGTAAGCTTCTTAAATTAATTTATGAGAAACATGAGGAACTTGATTCATACAGTGTACAGACAAACACAAACCAATTATGACTAGGGTCATCTATGGAGTATGTTGTGTGTGTGTGTGTGTGTGTGTGTGTGTGTGTGTGTGTGTGTAAAATTCTTAAAGGACCTCTTCATTTATACATTTTAAATAAAATGCACATTTCTATGACAGCCCTCTTGGCAATAATGGTGCAAAAGTAGGTGCAGAGGTTATTGTGTTATTAGCAGGGGGGGTTAAGGGTGGAGGGAAATAACCAGTATAGACCGTTTCAGAGAGTATAAACAAATACAGGTGTTACCAAGGATACTAATTAAGGCTCCATTCAATTTAGTGTACCAGAGCGTTTTCTAATGAGCCACACCTGTCTTTGTTTATACTCTCTGAAAGGGTCTATAGTCTGAGTGACAAGTAACTACTGTATACAGTAGACACAACTTACGACTTTGTAGCGTTCCAGGCAACCCACTTGTGTTTTTCCGACCTGTTTTACCTGTGAAAGTCACTATAACGGCCACTCGTAACTTCTGACCAGTGAACTCGTACCAGATCGAACTGGTACGACTTCACAGGTCGGAAAAACACGTGTTACGGGCTGCCTTGAACGCACCATAACAGTCCTCGTCCCTACGTCACCACATTCACGGCGTCCCTTGGCTGCACACACAGCCCTGCATGCGGTTCTCTCTCCTCATTGGATAAAAACTGTAGGATACGATAAATGTTTTCTCCTGGGCTCAGAGCAGAGCAGAGTGACTGACAGACCCGTGTTTCAGACCAAACACTCTATGTAAGTGATTGCTGTCTGAAGATACAACTATTTAAGACTTATATTAACACAAATATATCACTTACTTCTGCTTTAACTGTGTTTCCTTTCCCTCGTGGCGCAGTTAACACTTGCGCTGTCTGTCCCTCTCAAACATGGCCGCCTGTCGTCTCACGTAACGATCCACGAAGCAATCACGATGTGTAAAAATGTAAACCACTACATACCCGTGAAATAATCCCAACAGACTGAGAGAGCTTCGCTGTCATTCCTCCCCCAAGCAATAACACTATACAATACCTCACCTCTGTTTGACAGACAGCACTCCAAACTCTCTGCAGTGGGTTCTTTATAGTTCTTATAGTTCTGATTAGGGATGTTCCTGCCGACTAATTTCCCTGTCGATTAAACGCAAAATTTAATTTATACTAGTCGACTAGTCTAACACTTAAGAAAACAGTCAGAAAGCAGTTAAAATTGAGTAGAATTTATTCATTTATAATGTTAAACACTGTCGGAAAGAAATACTGTGCGTATTAAGAGCCATTTGAAGCCATTAATCACAGTCAAACAATCGCCAAATCGGACTTTAAATGCAGCTGAAATGTGCACTATGCATGCTAAATATGCAATACAAAACCAAACACATTAATGTACAAAAATATGTAGATGTGTGGGCATGCATGCAAGCGTGCGTGCGAGCATGCGTGCGAGCATGCATGCATGCATGCGTGTGTGTATGCTCACTAAATGAGAGGGCTGCGAGCAGAGATGGGGACTCGAGTCACTGTGACTTGGACTCGAGTCGACTCGAATCGCTATTTTGATGCGAACTTGACTCGGACTTGGAGGTTAAAGACTCGGGACTTGACTTGGACTTGAGACACGATGACTTGAATGACTAGAATGACCAGCCGCCACCGCCGAATTTCTCACCGGCACGGCACCAGCACAGTCGGTGTTTTTTTTTTTCTTCCCCGGACTTTTTATGCATTTATTTGGAAAGGACCCGCTGGAGAGAGAGAGGGAGGGGGAGAGAGATTGAGAGGGGGGCGGGGGGGGTTTGACACGGAGCAAAGGGGCCGTCAGGGTCGCTGCAGCGGGGGTGCTACATCATGGATCTATTAGACTATAATATAATACATCCATGGCGTGCTATCACGCTCGCAGCTCAGTGTTTTTAATCAGAGATTTAATCCGGAGTTTCAGTGACGGTGAGTGGCCTGACGGTGCTTCATTAACGCTGCGTCGCCGCCGCTGTTCAGAGTTTGGGGCAGACGCACAGCAACCAATAGACATAAGGTAACAGTCACCTGTTACTAGCGTTACCATAGCGAGAAGCTAATGTGTCCTTTTTTTTTATTTTTTTTTTTAAATCTCCTCTCCTTCAGCCTCACGTTCTCACTGCTGCAGAATCTGCAGTGACTACACAGCTGTTTGCCTGTCAGTCATAGCATCCAGGAATGTTTCAATGTTACACATTCCTTTGACTTTTGAATATAAAATATCAATTAATATCTACTGTAAAACTACTTGGTATGAGTGCAGGCTGAGAATGGTGTTGTCATGATAGAATAGAATAGATTTCCTATTCTATTCTATTTGTTGACCTTTTGTGATCTATGAGAGGCTCATTAATGCATTAAGACATGATAAGACATAAGACATAATAGATTTTTCTATTCTATTCTATTCTAATATATTGTCTTCACTTTATTTAGATTAGATTCTGAGGGTGAAATTGCAATAATAAGGTGACTTGACTTGGACTTGACTTGACCTATGCAGGACTTGACATAACCTGTGACTTGACTTGACTTGACTTGCCCAAATAAAAATGACTTGGGACTTACTTGAGACTTGAAGGTTAAGACTTGAGACTTACTTGAGACTTGCACATGTGTGACTTGGTCCCATCTCTGCTGCGAGAGAGACACTGTCTGACAGTGCCGCTGCCGCAGCCCCGACTAGTGGCGGCGGCTGCATGAAATCTTTAGAGGCGACAGATAACTGACATTGTGCATGGATGAAATATTGATAAATAATTTAAATGACTAGTAATTCTGGTGCCGACTAGTGAGGGAGGGGACGTTTAATCGTATAGTTGACTAAATCGCGCACATCCCTACTTCTGGTCCAAACCATTTTCCCTATTGCCCTGCTGGTCATGGCTAATTGCGCATTTGTTAGCTATTTGCACATCTGTCTCAATAACATCTACCTCATTTCTCACCACTTGGTGTATATAATTTATGTCTACTTATATTGATATTTTGCACAGTGTTACACTACTGCGACTGGCATAGTGTCTTTCTGTACATTTCAGTATAGTACTTTGTATATTTTTTAAATTTATAATCTTTATAGATACATTTTATGCTGTGTTTTACAGAAATAAGCAAACATTCTTATAATATTCAAACTGCATAACAACAAACAGGGACTTACTGGTCTTGAAAATGATCAGCCCAGCTGTAGCTACTCCTCACTTCACCACGTTTCTGATGCTGTTTTCTGACGTCTTTTCCTCAGCCTGTCCATCAATACATTTGGAGACAGAAACTCTAAAGCTTCTTGTGTGTTGTAGGCAGCCCTGTTTTACTTTGGTTGCTAACTTTGTTTGGGTTTGTGGCGTGTCTGAAACATATTGTTGATCATGTAATGCAAAGAGCTCTAACAGGCATATGAACACATTGTGAAGGTCTTTAATCACGTCCCTATTTCACCACCCCATTTTTTCTTTCTTTTTTTATGTCCAAGTAAATCAGTTTTGTGAGGGAAGAAAACTACATATTATCAACCAGGCTTTTAGATTTTGACCAATCATGACACAGGTGTGACAGAGACTCTAGAAACATTGCCTGGTGGGGGAGAGAGGCAGAAATCACACAAATCTTCTTAGCTGATCCGTGCAATAAATCACGTGATGTTTCAAATGAGACATTCATGTTCATTTTGAGCATTTATTAGCACATAGTGGGCTGGATAATATCCCAAATCTGGGCTTGATTAAGCCATTGATATGCAATCTAAAAGCCCTCCATCACCCGGCCTTAAATAGATTTTAGTTATGTGGCACCTAGGGGGTTGTGTGTAAAAGTGACTGGTTGGTAAAACTATGTATTTTTCCTGACTATGGGACAGTCCTGTATGGTCTCAACCAAGTCAGTACTTCATTGGATGACCAATGGAATCAATCTGAGTTTTTCAGTTGTAGTTACAAGTTAAAGTTCTTATAACTCTGTAACTTGTCCTTTTTATGCCCATTTAGGTAAACAAACTGTTTAACCTGCAGTTAAAAGAACCTGGACAACAGAAGAATGTGCAGCAGTAGAACGTCATTTAAAGAAAAAAATTCTGATGAACCAAGTCCCAGGGAAGGAGGACCATCAGCGCTGCATCACTGCAGAACCTCAAGCCCTGAAGAATCGAGACTGGAGGGCAGTGAAATACTGTTAAAGATCGAAGTACTTCTCTGCAAAGACAATTAGAGTGAAAGTGTTTCACTTTACAAGGTAATAGACAGGCTTGTATGAGGAGGTGCTATAATATTTGTCATGTTATATGTTATTATGCTATTATGTTGTGTTCTTATCAACACAAGGAGCTGCTTTCCTGATATCAAAGCTCACTGTAATAATCAGCAGTTGATTCATTTTAAGCAGGTGATTGTTTTTTGATTATCACTGCTCTGTCTACCTAATGTGAGGAGAGGAGATGCAGGATGTAAACCTCTGATGCAGCCTTGCAGTTTTTTTTGTTAATAAAAAAACTATAGAAACAACTAATAACTCTTTGGTCCCCGCTAAGGTAGAAAGACTTGACATATCTGTGTGTGTGTGTAAGTGGACCCCCCCAAGTAACAAATGCTAGAAACGTGTCCCATAAGTGACCAAAAAAAACTAGCATAGAGAAAAAACTTTAGAAAATGGCTAATCTAAAGTGACTGAAAATTTTGTTAATTTTTTTTAAGCTTGCCTGATTTTTTACAGAGGTCTGGGAC